>NW_026884794.1:0-5929 GCF_032173495.1 Musca vetustissima | reverse complement strand
CAAAATGTGAACTTTACCTACATACTGAAAAAACTTTTTGGTGCATGTAATCAAAGAATTAATGTTGTAATTCTTATTAGTACGTCTGCGTAATGCAATATGCGCTTTTAGTTTGGTTGTAACTCAACCCGTTTTCTCAAACTCAACTACCATGTCAAAGTAAGAAAATCTCAAATTTTGCCTTCAAAATGTGAAATTTACCTACATACTGAAAAAACTTTTTGGTGCATGTAATCAAAGATCAAAGTAAGAAATTCTCAAATTTTGCCTTCAAAAGTGAAATTTACCTACATACTGAAAAAACTTTTTCTTGCATGTAATCAAAGAATCAATGATGTAATTCTTATTAGTACGTCTGCGTAATGCTATATGCGCTTTTAGTTTGGTTGTAACTCAACCCGTTTTCTCAAAATCAACTACCATGTCAAAGTAAGAAAATCTCAAATTTTGCCTTCAAAATGTGAAATTTACCTACATACTGAAAAAACTTTTTGGTGCATGTAATCAAAGAATCAATGTTGTAATTCTTATTAGTACGTCTGCGTAATGCTATATGCGCTTTTAGTTTGGTTGTAACTCAACCCGTTTTCTCAAAATCAACTACCATGTCAAAGTAAGAAAATCTCAAATTTTGCCTTCAAAATGTGAAATTTACCTACATACTGAAAAAACTTTTTGGTGCATGTAATCAAAGAATCAATGTTGTAATTCTTATTAGTACGTCTGCGTAATGCTATATGCGCTTTTAGTTTGGTTGTAACTCAACCCGTTTTCTCAAAATCAACTACCATGTCAAAGTAAGAAATTCTCAAATTTTGCCTTCAAAATGTGAAATTTACCTACATACTGAAAAAACTTTTTGCTGCATGTAATCAAAGAATCAATGATGTAATTCTTATTAGTACGTCTGCGTAATGCTATATGCGCTTTTAGTTTGGTTGTAACTCAACCCGTTTTCTCAAAATCAACTACCATGTCAAAGTAAGAAAATCTCAAATTTTGCCTTCAAAATGTGAAATTTACCTACATACTGAAAAAACTTTTTGGTGCATGTAATCAAAGAATCAATGTTGTAATTCTTATTAGTACGTCTGCGTAATGCTATATGCGCTTTTAGTTTGGTTGTAACTCAACCCGTTTTCTCAAAATCAACTACCATGTCAAAGTAAGAAAATCTCAAGTTTTGCCTTCAAAATGTGAACTTTACCTACATACTGAAAAAACTTTTTGGTGCATGTAATCAAAGAATTAATGTTGTAATTCTTATTAGTACGTCTGCGTAATGCAATATGCGCTTTTAGTTTGGTTGTAACTCAACCCGTTTTCTCAAACTCAACTACCATGTCAAAGTAAGAAAATCTCAAATTTTGCCTTCAAAATGTGAAATTTACCTACATACTGAAAAAACTTTTTGGTGCATGTAATCAAAGAATCAATGTTGTAATTCTTATTAGTACGTCTGCGTAATGCTATATGCGCTTTTAGTTTGGTTGTAACTCAACCCGTTTTCTCAAAATCAACTACAATGTCAAAGTAAGAAAATCTCAAATTTTGCCTTCAAAATGTGAACTTTACCTACATACTGAAAAAACTTTTTGGTGCATGTAATCAAAGAATTAATGTTGTAATTCTTATTAGTACGTCTGCGTAATGCAATATGCGCTTTTAGTTTGGTTGTAACTCAACCCGTTTTCTCAAACTCAACTACCATGTCAAAGTAAGAAAATCTCAAATTTTGCCTTCAAAATGTGAACTTTTCCGTTTTCTCAAAATCAACTACCATGTCAAAGTAAGAAAATCTCAAATTTTGCCTTCAAAATGTGAAATTTACCTACATACTGAAAAAACTTTTTGGTGCATGTAATCAAAGAATCAATGTTGTAATTCTTATTAGTACGTCTGCGTAATGCTATATGCGCTTTTAGTTTGGTTGTAACTCAACCCGTTTTCTCAAAATCAACTACCATGTCAAAGTAAGAAAATCTCAAATTTTGCCTTCAAAATGTGAAATTTACCTACATACTGAAAAAACTTTTTGGTGCATGTAATCAAAGAATCAATGTTGTAATTCTTATTAGTACGTCTGCGTAATGCTATATGCGCTTTTAGTTTGGTTGTAACTCAACCCGTTTTCTCAAAATCAACTACCATGTCAAAGTAAGAAAATCTCAAATTTTGCCTTCAAAATGTGAAATTTACCTACATACTGAAAAAACTTTTTGGTGCATGTAATCAAAGAATCAATGTTGTAATTCTTATTAGTACGTCTGCGTAATGCTATATGCGCTTTTAGTTTGGTTGTAACTCAACCCGTTTTCTCAAAATCAACTACCATGTCAAAGTAAGAAATTCTCAAATTTTGCCTTCAAAATGTGAAATTTACCTACATACTGAAAAAACTTTTTCTTGCATGTAATCAAAGAATCAATGATGTAATTCTTATTAGTACGTCTGCGTAATGCTATATGCGCTTTTAGTTTGGTTGTAACTCAACCCGTTTTCTCAAAATCAACTACCATGTCAAAGTAAGAAAATCTCAAGTTTTGCCTTCAAAATGTGAACTTTACCTACATACTGAAAAAACTTTTTGGTGCATGTAATCAAAGAATTAATGTTGTAATTCTTATTAGTACGTCTGCGTAATGCAATATGCGCTTTTAGTGTGGTTGTAACAAAATGTGAAATTTACCTACATACTGAAAAAACTTTTTGGTGCATGTAATCAAAGAATCAATGTTGTAATTCTTATTAGTACGTCTGCGTAATGCTATATGCGCTTTTAGTTTGGTTGTAACTCAACCCGTTTTCTCAAAATCAACTACCATGTCAAAGTAAGAAAATCTCAAATTTTGCCTTCAAAATGTGAAATTTACCTACATACTGAAAAAACTTTTTGGTGCATGTAATCAAAGAATCAATGTTGTAATTCTTATTAGTACGTCTGCGTAATGCTATATGCGCTTTTAGTTTGGTTGTAACTCAACCCGTTTTCTCAAAATCAACTACCATGTCAAAGTAAGAAAATCTCAAATTTTGCCTTCAAAATGTGAAATTTACCTACATACTGAAAAAACTTTTTGGTGCATGTAATCAAAGAATCAATGTTGTAATTCTTATTAGTACGTCTGCGTAATGCTATATGCGCTTTTAGTTTGGTTGTAACTCAACCCGTTTTCTCAAAATCAACTACCATGTCAAAGTAAGAAAATCTCAAATTTTGCCTTCAAAATGTGAAATTTACCTACATACTGAAAAAACTTTTTGGTGCATGTAATCAAAGAATCAATGTTGTAATTCTTATTAGTACTTTTTGGTGCATGTAATCAAAGAATCAATGTTGTAATTCTTATTAGTACGTCTGCGTAATGCTATATGCGCTTTTAGTTTGGTTGTAACTCAACCCGTTTTCTCAAAATCAACTACCATGTCAAAGTAAGAAAATCTCAAATTTTGCCTTCAAAATGTGAAATTTACCTACATACTGAAAAAACTTTTTGGTGCATGTAATCAAAGAATCAATGTTGTAATTCTTATTAGTACGTCTGCGTAATGCTATATGCGCTTTTAGTTTGGTTGTAACTCAACCCGTTTTCTCAAAATCAACTACCATGTCAAAGTAAGAAAATCTCAAATTTTGCCTTCAAAATGTGAAATTTACCTACATACTGAAAAAACTTTTTCTTGCATGTAATCAAAGAATCAATGATGTAATTCTTATTAGTACGTCTGCGTAATGCTATATGCGCTTTTAGTTTGGTTGTAACTCAACCCGTTTTCTCAAAATCAACTACCATGTCAAAGTAAGAAAATCTCAAGTTTTGCCTTCAAAATGTGAACTTTACCTACATACTGAAAAAACTTTTTGGTGCATGTAATCAAAGAATTAATGTTGTAATTCTTATTAGTACGTCTGCGTAATGCAATATGCGCTTTTAGTTTGGTTGTAACTCAACCCGTTTTCTCAAACTCAACTACCATGTCAAAGTAAGAAAATCTCAAATTTTGCCTTCAAAATGTGAAATTTACCTACATACTGAAAAAACTTTTTGGTGCATGTAATCAAAGAATCAATGTTGTAATTCTTATTAGTACGTCTGCGTAATGCTATATGCGCTTTTAGTTTGGTTGTAACTCAACCCGTTTTCTCAAAATCAACTACCATGTCAAAGTAAGAAAATCTCAAATTTTGCCTTCAAAATGTGAAATTTACCTACATACTGAAAAAACTTTTTGGTGCATGTAATCAAAGAATCAATGTTGTAATTCTTATTAGTACGTCTGCGTAATGCTATATGCGCTTTTAGTTTGGTTGTAACTCAACCCGTTTTCTCAAAATCAACTACCATGTCAAAGTAAGAAAATCTCAAATTTTGCCTTCAAAATGTGAAATTTACCTACATACTGAAAAAACTTTTTGGTGCATGTAATCAAAGAATCAATGTTGTAATTCTTATTAGTACGTCTGCGTAATGCTATATGCGCTTTTAGTTTGGTTGTAACTCAACCCGTTTTCTCAAAATCAACTACCATGTCAAAGTAAGAAAATCTCAAATTTTGCCTTCAAAATGTGAAATTTACCTACATACTGAAAAAACTTTTTGGTGCATGTAATCAAAGAATCAATGTTGTAATTCTTATTAGAACGTCTGCGTAATGCTATATGCGCTTTTAGTTTGGTTGTAACTCAACCCGTTTTCTCAAAATCAACTACCATGTCAAAGTAAGAAATTCTCAAATTTTGCCTTCAAAATGTGAAATTTACCTACATACTGAAAAAACTTTTTCTTGCATGTAATCAAAGAATCAATGATGTAATTCTTATTAGTACGTCTGCGTAATGCTATATGCGCTTTTAGTTTGGTTGTAACTCAACCCGTTTTCTCAAAATCAACTACCATGTCAAAGTAAGAAAATCTCAAATTTTGCCTTCAAAATGTGAAATTTACCTACATACTGAAAAAACTTTTTGGTGCATGTAATCAAAGAATCAATGTTGTAATTCTTATTAGTACGTCTGCGTAATGCTATATGCGCTTTTAGTTTGGTTGTAACTCAACCCGTTTTCTCAAAATCAACTACCATGTCAAAGTAAGAAAATCTCAAATTTTGCCTTCAAAATGTGAAATTTACCTACATACTGAAAAAACTTTTTGGTGCATGTAATCAAAGAATCAATGTTGTAATTCTTATTAGTACGTCTGCGTAATGCTATATGCGCTTTTAGTTTGGTTGTAACTCAACCCGTTTTCTCAAAATCAACTACCATGTCAAAGTAAGAAAATCTCAAATTTTGCCTTCAAAATGTGAAATTTACCTACATACTGAAAAAACTTTTTCTTGCATGTAATCAAAGAATCAATGATGTAATTCTTATTAGTACGTCTGCGTAATGCTATATGCGCTTTTAGTTTGGTTGTAACTCAACCCGTTTTCTCAAAATCAACTACCATGTCAAAGTAAAAAAATCTCAAGTTTTGCCTTCAAAATGTGAACTTTACCTACATACTGAAAAAACTTTTTGGTGCATGTAATCAAAGAATTAATGTTGTAATTCTTATTAGTACGTCTGCGTAATGCAATATGCGCTTTTAGTTTGGTTGTAACTCAACTACCATGTCAAAGTAAGAAAATCTCAAATTTTGCCTTCAAAATGTGAAATTTACCTACATACTGAAAAAACTTTTTGGTGCATGTAATCAAAGAATCAATGTTGTAATTCTTATTAGTACGTCTGCGTAATGCTATATGCGCTTTTAGTTTGGTTGTAACTCAACCCGTTTTCTCAAAATCAACTACAATGTCAAAGTAAGAAAATCTCAAATTTTGCCTTCAAAATGTGAACTTTACCTACATACTGAAAAAACTTTTTGGTGCATGTAATCAAAGAATTAATGTTGTAATTCTTATTAGTACGTCTGCGTAATGCAAT
>NW_026884793.1:0-57577 GCF_032173495.1 Musca vetustissima | reverse complement strand
ACACTGTGGTACACGGTGTTATATTTGTAACAGGCAAGAATAATCGAGATAGACCCATGGTTCCTTTTGAGAATATGCATAGAATCACTTTCTGAATCGATTTAGGCATGTCCGTCCGTCCATCTGTCCATGTTAAATTGTAAACAAAGTACAGGTCGCATTTATGATCCGAATTGGATGAAATTTAGCACAGCTCATTTGTTTGGCCCAAGGACGAACCCTATTGAAATTGGGAAAAATCGGTTCAGATTTAGATATAGCTCCTATATATCTTTTAGACCGATTTAATGTAAATGGCGCAACCAAGTCTCTATATATCTTTCGATTTGCACGAAATTGCAAAGTTTCGTGAAAATCGATTCAGATTTAAATATAGTTCCACAAATATATAGTTTCGCCCGATTTCAGGTAAACAGTCCACTAAAATCTCTGGAAATCTTTTGATTTGCACGAATTTTGGCATAGCGTACTGACTTATGTCTAGAATGATGTGTGCAAGCTTTCGGTTCAGATTTAGATATAACTCCCATATATATTTTCGTCCAATTTTGGGTAAATGGTGTACCAAAGTCCCTATATATCTTCCGATTTGCACGAAATTTGACACAGCGTTATGAACAAGATCTGGAATGATGTGTTAAGTTTCGTGAAAATCTGTTCAAATATCTTTCGATTTGCACGAAATTTGGCACAGCGTAATGAACAAGGTCTAGAATGATGTGTGTTAAGTATCCTGAAAATCGGTCCGATTTCAGGTTATTGGTGCACCAAAGTCTCTGAAAATCATTTGATTTGCACGAAATTTGTTATAGCGCACTGAATTAAGTCTAGAATAATTTTGCTAAGACCCATAGCTAGGCCGATTGACACAACGTAGTGAAGTAATATAAATTAGTCTCTGGCAAGTTTCCCTGAAATCGGTTCAGATATAGATATATAACAAAAACGCGACGTCTATTTGGATACATATGTAGAATATACCCAAAGTGGTGAAGGATATCATATAGTCGGCCCAGTCCGACTTTACTTCTTTCCTTACTGGTTTTTCGTTGGAATTTAGGTAAATGGTGCACCGAGTGACACTAAATTTTGCACAACGTGTCGAATTGAGACTAGAATGACGATATTGCGTTTTTGAACTTTGTGTAGATGCAGACACACCTTTCATATATATTTTAAACAGATATCTGATTGAGATTAAATTTTGAATAGTTTGGCCTACAGAATAACGTGTATCAAGCTTGCTCTAAATTGAAATGTCCGAATTGAACCAAATATGCACCGTTTTCTTGTACGATTTGATGCCATTTTAAAGGTAACGTCATGTTGCCTCTCATATAGAAGTCCTGCTCTTTATTTGCAAAAAAAAAAACTCTAGTAGTCGATTTTCACAATCCTCCCTAGGTACCAATTTTGCATGAAAAAGATCGCATGTACAAAAAGAAGATAATGCGGACTGTAAGGTCGATGTATTAAAACTTCCCAACCAAGCTCCCAAGCTAGATGTGTGCGTTGTCCTGGTGGAACACGATACCTTTCGTTTTAGCCAATTCTGGCCGTTTCTGGCCCAATCTAGATGTGTGCGTTGTCCTTGTGGAACACTATACCTCTCCTTTTAGCCAATTCTGGCCGTTTCAGAATTTATCGTTTGCCCATATGGAAACAACTTGTAATAAATAATCCCCTTCCAGTCAACCCAAATGCATAGCAGTTCCTTCTTGGCCGTTAGTCGGAAATGCTTCACCGCTCTATGACTACGATCGTTTTGCACAGGGTTATCGTAAGTGATCCATTTCTCACCTCCAGTCATCCTTTTATGAAATGGGTCTATCTCATTCCGTTTGGTCAAGGCTTCGGAGAAGGAAATTCGATCCATCCTTTTTTCTATTAATTGGTTTTGGCATCGAAACATCGAGCTTCTTTTTGAATCCAGCTTTGTGTGAATGGTTTTAAACAATTTTTTTTGGTCGATTTTAAGCTCCTGGGCGATGTTGCCGGTCAACTTCGAACATTTCTCCGATTGTATCGAAATTTTCGACCAAAAAATAATGTATAATGTAAATGGATCACAACAGGTACTATGTTTATCGGGGAGACACGAACTTCTTAGAGGACCTCTTGTATCGTATACATAATTTTTTCCATCTGAAATTGATTTTTTAATTGGTTTTTTAAACTCACCTTTAAGTACACCGACCTCGTCATACCTCGACTAGCTGAGTCGATCTTGACATGTGAGTCCTTCCGTCAGTCCATTATAATTTGTAAACACGATTAAGGCCACAGTTATGGACCAATCGTCACTATGGTTAAAATTTAGAGGATGAAATGGGCCAACAACTTTATTTTTGTCTATTTTTTTGGTCCCTCTGACCCGAATGAACCGAACAACATGATATTTTACACCATGAAGGGAATCTGGCCAAAGAATAAGCATGACTGTTTTTATGAAGATCGGTCAATATTTAGCAGATAGAATGGACCCCGACTTTTGTTTGAAAAAAATTAAACAATTTACTCCTGAAGGTCAAAATGTGGTCCCTGGGTCCAAGTTTTGATATAGCCCCCATATAACCGTATTTCCCGATTTAAGGTATTTTTTGTCTATTAGACACATTTTACGAACAAAATGGCTGTAATTAGGCACAAAGTGTTCTCTTTGGGTACCAAATATCCATGCAAAAAATTATATATTATCCGAGAAGTTGATAGTATATCCAAGAGGAGTGTTTGGTCATTAAATTGATATCAATATTTTTTTATGTACTCGAATGTGGGATTGGACGTAAATATTCAATGGTGTATATGTATTGTGATATTGTTTAGTATTATTGCTATCTCACTAGAGGGCGTAAATGTCGCGCTGATCGCTTTAAAATTTTACATGAAGTATCGGTTATGGTCAAGGACGACGCATATAATTTTCAGAGATCTTGAGATAATATTTAGAGTGTGCAATGGACCGACAAATTTATTTTGGTCAGATTTTCTAGTCACTCCAGAGGTCATTATTATATGCAGAATACTTAGAACGTCTGTTTAGATGATGATCGGGCAATATTTCGGGAGTCAACTCAACCAAAATCTAGAGTAACCAAATTTGTATTTTATGGCATAAATATTCACCTCGTGAAAGAAAGATTTGGAAAATATGACAGGATTAGAACGTGGAGCTGTTGGCCTACATTCGGTCAAATATATCGGGTGCAAATATCCAGGCTAACAATATAGAACCACAGAAAGTTAAATATTCGTTGCACATGTATAGGGTATCATATGGTCGGTCCCATCCGAATATACTGCTCCGATCACTGATTCACATTTGAATTTGCAAACAAAATATTTTTTCTTTTTATAAAGTATATTTTTATACCATTCGTATGTCTTATTATATCCATATAATCCATTCTTTAAAAATGAAATGCAAAATCACAAGCATACACACATATTTTATTGCAATTTAACAGCCCATTGGAAATTTTTCGAAAATCAGAATCAATTTCCTTTGAAAACCAAACAACCCCATTTTCTATGCTCCTTAATCCATTATGCTAAACCATAACACTAACCCGAGTGATAATCGAATGCACTAAAACTAATATATTATTGTTGTTGTTCGTTAGAATTTATGCAAATATATTTATGCATTGTAAACACACACATTTTCGGTTTACCATTGTGTGATATTATCATAAACAAATGTAATAAATTGTAAAATGTGCACTTATTTGCAAAAATATTTGTAACAGTACCCAGGAGAGTGATGGCGAATGCCATAAACAAATGGCTGGTAAATGTGCATGTGTACATGTTAAAGGATAGGATATTTAGATGTAATGGCAATGTATATATTATACACATATGGTGTACATATGTGTGTGTCTGTTTGGATTTTATAATGGAGTAATATTTATGTATTAAATTTAACGATAGTAAACAATTAATAGATCCTTAGTCAATATGAGGGGTAGTAAATAATCTAACTCACTTGCTAAATGTCCAGAGGTATTCGTCTGTTTAGAATTGCCCATATGATATGAAATTATATATCTCAACGATTGATAGCAAAAATTTTAACATATATACCACATATAGATTTTCCAAAACATGGATTTTGGTTATATAAAGATTTCGAGAATTTTGAAAAACTCCTGGTATCAAATATTGGCGGTGAAGAAGATATCCCGAAACCAATAAGAGATAACGGTATAGAATGTATACCACCTAGCCAAGATGAGGTCAGAATAGCAATCAATCGGCTGAAGAATAACAAAGCAGCAGGTGCCGATGGGTTACAAAGCCGAATTAGTCAAGGCCGGTGGTCAGATGCCGATCAGGAGCATGCACCAACTGACTAGTACAATTTGGCTAGAAGAATGCATGCCCAATGATTGCAACCTCAGCATCCTGTGTCCCGTGCACAAAAAAGGTGACAAGACGATATGTACCAACTATAGAGGAATAAGTCTCCTTCCCATCGCATATAAAGTGCTATAAGCCAATGGTCAATGACATTATTGGACCATATCAATGCGGCTTCAGACCTGGCAAATCCAGATTTTCACTCTGCGCCAAATCCTGAAAAAAAAACCCACGAAAAACACATTGACACATTCCACCTATTCGTCGACTATAAAGCCGCATTCGACAGCCCTATCCGTTCAGAGGTCTATAAAGCATGTCTGCGTTTGGCATTCATGCAAAATTAATACGGCTATGCAGGATAACTTTAACTGGCACAAGATCAGCAGTTAAAGTCTGAAAGGACCTCTCGGAGCCCTTTAATACCAAACGAGGATTCAGACAAGGTGACAGTTTGTCGTGCCACCTTTGAACAAATTTAGAAGGAGTCTGCCAAAGTGGGTCTGGCAGTAAACGGCGAGAAGACCAGGCTGATGGTATCAACGCACAAGACTTCCAGTAGATTCGGACCAACTGTGGAACTTGAGAACTACAGCTTCGAGGTATTAAAGATTTTATATACCTTGGTACCGCCATAAACAAAACGAATGACATCAGTTTTGATATTCGGAGAAGGATAGTGATGGCCAACAGATGAGATGCTACTATGGTCTGAGTGAACAACTCAAAAGCAAGGCCACCTCCCGCCAGACCAAACTCACACTCTACAAGACGCTGATACTGCCCGTGCTATTATATGGATCTGAAGCATGGGTACTTGCGTAAGCAGATGAGGCAGCTCTTGGAGTGTTTGAGGGAAAAATTCTCCGAAAGATCTATGGGTGGATCTGCGTTCACGATGAATATCGCCGTCGAATAAACCATGGGTTGTACCAGCTATTTTCGGACATCGACATTGTTAGACTATATAGCTGCAGCGACTACGTTGGCTAAGTCATGTTGTGAGAATGGATGAAGATGCCTCAGCCCAGAAGGCATATAAAAGCGATCCAGCTGATTGTTCACCCAGAAGGGGAAGGCCACGAATAAGATGGAAAGACCAAATAGAAGACAAAATTGCCGAATAAGGTCTTTCAAATTCAAGACCGACGCGCCTGGAAATCTTTTATAAGCTCGGCTTATGGAACGAAAGTTCTGTCACAAGCCAGCTAAGTAAGTAAATAAAGATTCCGAACTACTATAGACATTTTGAATTATTACCCCATGGTGGAAGTTCTGCCCAACGGTACTTATCCGCTTTTTCACTTCTGTTATTAAAATTTTTTATTTAATTCGAATCTACACTAATTAAGGAATGTAACTACAAAATTTCAAGTGAAAATCTCAAGAACTCTTGAAAATATAGCCGATTTACTGTGTCAGCATCAAGTGACGGCTAAAGGCTTTCTCAAACTTTAAACGCGTTTTTCTCTTTTGTGAATGGCGGGCACGATAACTCAAAAACTAATAACCCAATCGATTCCATATTTTTACACGTTTCTCTGTGAGTGTATAGCTATCGTATGAACAAGTATAAAGCCAATCGGTAAAGATCTTTCTTATTTTTTAACTTGGTTTTTGGTAAAAAATCGGCGATTTTCCAAAAGTATTTTTTCAAAGGTCCGCCATTTTATTAATTTCAGAGCGAAGTCAATAATCCTAGTTCGTACGAGAGACAGACATGTGCTCTTTCTAACACCGTTGGAATTTTCGGATTCCGATGTTCCAGTGGGGAGCTATCAAAATTAAGGACTTTTCTTTAATTACAATAAAACAACAACAAAACAATAACAAAATTTTATTGTAAATTATTTTTCTTCTCTTTTAAATCTTCAAATATATATGTGCAAAGTTACAAACATTAACAAGCATTGGTATTGATTTAACAGCCCATTGAAAATCTTGAAAAATTAAAATCGAGAATGGGGAGGGGGTTCCCTTAAACAAATTCTAATATTTGTTATTTAATGAAAATTAGAGCACATCTTCTCTCGTTAACAAACTCTCATTCAACTGACATTGAAAGTTATTTCCGATTTCAATTTCACTAACAGCTACGCATGACTGGTTATGTTGGTATTTTTCGCACTGCACCTGAACCACCATTTGAATGTCAAAGTGAAAATATTTATGTATATTTATTATATGATTGACCCATGCGGTGTTATGGCTCTTTTGAATATACAAAACATAAATACACACATGTTTCTGTATATTTGCGTGCGTATGTGAGTTTTGTAATAAAAATCAATTTTATTATATCATTTGGCTTTTATTATCTATCATTTACTTGTCTCGACATTTTTGGCTTTCTGCTATCTGGTAAAATTTTTATGATTTTAAATGTTATTCTGCAAATGAAAATGTTTGAATTCGTTATGAATTAAAAAGAAAAAAAAAACGTTTGAAGAATTAATTTCAAACAAGGGCACAGTGCGGACAGGTGTTAAGTTTTAAAATATTTTTGAAAACATCCATAAAAAATACTTTAGAAAAAAGGCGACCTAGAAAAGAATTAAAAAAGGGAAAATATTTAAAAATATTTTAAAAAGTGGCCTAAAAAATACTTTAAAAAACCCAACCCTGTTGATAGTGGACGAAAAAAAATATTTTAAACCAGTGAGCGGAGCGGTATAGTCGGACGGGGCCGACCATACGATACCCTACACAACTTCCATGAAAATCTAGCATTCTGTGGTTCTATATTCTGAGATTGGGAATTATTTCGCGATATTTGCACACTTTTGACGGACTAGAGGTCAGCAAATGTTACTAATAATCCCCACTAATATTGTTGTGATGTTCGGCTTTCGACTCGAAAAGTACAAATAATTAAGTTTTCGGTCTACTTCATCCGAAAAATTATTATCTGATCATCACCTAACATTTTAGGCGTTATCCTTGACCATAACTGGAACCTCATGGAACATTTCAAAGCGATCAGCGCTATATTCCCGCCCTCTAGAGTGGTAATGGGTTACTAAATAATATATGAATACGTAAGCACCTGTAAATATTTAAGTGTAACTCCCGCAGCAATATAATTGGTATCAATTTAAAGGTCAACCACTCCTCTTGGATATATCGTCAACTTCTCGGGTATATGCCCTTCAGTGCTAAATATATACTCTATAGAATACAAATTTTGTAATTTTTCACACAAAAGTCAGGGTCCATTTGACCCGCTAAATATTGACCGATCTTTATCAAAACATGCATGCTTATTCTCTGGCCCGATCCCCTTCTCCATGCAAAAATTCGCGGTGTTTGGACCATAATTGCGGCCTCTGGAGCGACCAGGAAATCAGACAAAAATAAAATTTTTGGTCCATTTCATTCCCTAAATATTAACCGATCTTTACCAAAAAGGGTAGGGGTCTTCATTGGCCAGAACCCATCCTACATGCAAAATTTCGTGAAGATTGGTCCATAACTGTGGCCTGTATCGTGTTTACAAATTATAATGGACAGACGGACGGACGGACACACATGTCTAGACTGACTCAGCTAGTCGAGATATGACTTAAAGGTGGATCTAGGACCAATATTTCGCGGCGTTACAAACTTTTAGGGCTGCACAAAGCTATAATACTCTGACAACATAGTTTTGTAGGGTATAAAAAGGGCACAGTGCGGACAGGTGTTAAGTTTTAAAATATTTTTGAAAAAATACTTTACAAAAAAGCGACCTAGAAACAAATTTAAAAAGAGGGGAAAATATTTCAAAATATTTCAAAAAGTGACCTGGAAAACTACTTTAAAAAACCCCGAGCCTGTTGATAGTGGTCGAAAAAATATTTAAAAAAATCTACGCCTGGCACTATCAGGCCTGTGCTTAACAAAATATATAAAACCAACTAAATTGAAATTGACTATCCGATAATAATCCGAAACAATCAAAATAATTAACAGATATTTCAAACACTTTAATGGCATTAGCCAAGATCGACAATTTCATTACATAAGCATAAGTGTATTATATAATGTTAAACGACGTCGGGTCACGCACTCACATGACATCTATGCTATGGTATTTCACATGCATATTACTTCAGGCACTCGCGTGTACACACACACACAAACCCACCCAGACTTACCCATTGTAATTAAGTATAACGTAACTTCACTTAGGAATAACTGAATCCGACTTGCGTTCTATACCGCATGTAAGCCTATTATAATTTCACTCAATCGTTACACTTGAATAATTCTATAATGTAGCGAAGTGGATTTAGAGGATATTCTTAGGCGTTACATTTATCGTTACATCACTGCATATGGGATATGTTAGTGAAAATAATGAGGGGCATTTGTTTGTGCGTGTTCGACAAGAAGATTTTACAAACTTCTAATTAATGTCCATCAAAAATACGAACGACGTAGTGCGTAAAACGTTACGCATATTATGTGATGCTTAAATGAATTTAATTAACGCTTTATAATAAATCTGCTGATAGCGGTGAATGTTTGTCGAATACAACGATTATGCGAAAATTTAATTTAACAATTGATTTGTCAGTAGTTTAGATAGTTAATATTTAATATATGTCATCGAATTTATATTCATTTCAATTCAATTCATTTTTAGGGAACTATTGGGCGTATACGTTTCGACAATACCAATACGCGATAGTGTATTATTAAGACCTATTAATAGGCGTGGATTTTTGAAGATATAATTTCAATCATCCTCAACAGGTGTGGATTTAAAAAAAGTTCAACACTCCCCAACAGGCGTGTATTAAAAAAAATGTTTTCAACCATCCTTAACAGGGGTGCATTATTTTATCCACCCTCAACAGGCGTTGATTTTTATACCCTACACAACTATGTTGTCAGGGTATTATAGCTTTGTGCAGCCTCAAGAGTTTGTAACGCCGCGAAATATCATCATATCTCGACTATCATCATATCTCGACTAGCTGAGTCGATCTAGACGTCTGTCCATTTTAATTTATAAACACAATACAGGCCAATCTTCACGAAATTTTGCATGTAGGATAGGTTCTGGCCAATAAAGACCCATATTGGACCAAATACTAAATTTTTGTCGTTTTTTCTGGTCGCTCCAGAGACCACAATTATGGCCCGAACTTCGTGAAATTTTACATGGAGAAGGGGATCGTGCCAAAGAAAAATCGTGCCTGTTTTGACAAAGGTTGATCAATATTTAGCGGGTCAAATGGACCCTGATTTGTGAAAAATGACAACATTTGTAATCTATGGCGTATATATTTACACCTGAAAGACATAGAACCGAGTCATTGATAGTATATCCGAGAGGATTGGTTGACCTTTAAATTGATACCAATTATGTTGTCGTAGGTACTCGGATGCGAGTGTTATTATATTATTTAGTAAACTATTACCACACTGGAGGACGGAAATATAGCGCTGATCGCTTTGAAATGTTCCATGAGGTTCCAGTTATGGTCAAGGACAACGCCTAAAATGTTAGTTGCTGATCAGATAATAACTTTTCGGATGAAGTGGACCGAAAATTTAATTATTTGTACTTTTCGAGTCGAAAGCCGAACATCACAACACAACCCAAGGTGAAGGGACAAGTAATTAGAGAGGCTGTACTGATTATTAGTAACATTTGCTGACCTCTATCCAGTCAAAAGTGTGCAAAGATCGCGAAATATTCCCCAATCTCAGAATATAGAACCACAGAATGTTACATTTTCATGGAAGTTGTGTAGGGTATCGTATGGTCGGCCCCGTCCGACTATACTGCTCCGCTCACTGGTTGTACATATGTTTTTTAATAGGAAAAAGGAATCGAGATAGATCGAGTTCCTTTTGAGAATATGCATAGAATCATTTTCTGAGTCGATTTACGCATGTCCGTCTGTCGGATTTACAGGAGTAAATCGGGACAACATTTTGCAGAGAATACTGACATTGGTCCAGACTGATGTCTGCAAAGTTTTGTTAAAATCGGTTCAGATTTAGATATAGCTCCCATATATAGTTTCGTCCGATTTTTTGTAAATGATACACAAAATTCAGAAATATTTTTCCGATTGAAGCAAAATTTTGCACAGCGCACTGAATCAGGTCCATACTTATGTGAAGTTTTGTTAGAATTCGTTCAGATTTAGGTGTAGTTCCCACATATAGTTTCGTCCGATTTTAGGTAAATGATGCACCACACTCCCAATGTTTGTTCGATTGACACAAAATCTTGCACAGAGTACTGACTTAGGTCCAGACTGATGTCTCCGAAGTTTTGGTTAAAATCGGTTCAGATTTAGATATAGCTCCCATATATAGTTTCGTCCGATTTTTAGTAAATGATACACCAACTTAAAAATATTTGTCCGATTGAGACAAGATTTTACATAGCGTCTGACTTAGGTCCAGTTTGATGTCTGCGAAGTTTCATTGAAATCGGTTCAGATTTAGATATGGCTCCCATATATAGTTTCATCCAATTTTAGGTAAATTGTGCACCAAACTTAAAATATTTTTCAGAGTGAGACAAAATTTTGCACAGCGGACTAGATTATATCCAGTTTCATGTGTGCGAAGTTTTGTGGAAATTGGTTCAGATTTAGATATAGCTCCCATATATTGTCTCGTCCCATTTTATGCAAATTGTGCAACAAATTCGCAATTTTTGTCTGATTGAAACAAAATATTGCACAGCCTACTGAATTAGTTCCAGCTTGATGTTCATGAAGTTTTGTAGATCGATTCAGATTCAGATATAGCTCCCATATATAGTTTAGTCCGATTTAATGAAAAAGGTGCAACAAGCTCCCAATATTTATCCGATTAAGCCAAGATTTTGCACATCATACTGAATTAAGTTCAAATTAATATCTGTGAAGTTTCATTGAAATCGGTTCAGATTTAGATATAGCTCCCATATATAGTTTCGTCCGATTTTATGTAAATGGTGCACCAAAATTCCAATATTTTTCCGATAGAAACAAAATTGTGCACAGCGTACTAAATTAGGTCCAGTTTGATGTGTGCGAAGTTTTGTGGAAATTGGTTCTGATTTAGATATAGCTCCCATATATAGTTTCATCCGATTTTATGTAAATTGTGCATCAAATTCGCAATTTTTGTCCTATTGAGACAAAATTTTGCACAGCCTACTGAATTAGGTCCTGTCTGATATTTGTGAAGTTTTGTTGAAATCAGTTCTGGTTTAGATATAGCTCTCATACATAGTTTCGTTAGATTTTTGGCAAATTCCGCACCAAACTTTCGATGTTTATTACGATTCAGACAAAATTTTGCAGAGCGTATTAAAATGGGTCCACATTGATGTATACGATGTTTTGTGAAAATCGGTTCAGATTTGGATATAGCTCCCCTATACCGATTTTTTGGTAAATGGTGCACAAAACTTCCAAGGATTGTCCGATTGATACAAAATTTGGCACATTAAGGTCATATTAAGGTATACGACGTTTTGTGAAAATCCGTTCAGATTTAGATAGAGTTCCTATATATAATTTCGTCCGATTTTTGGTAAATGGTGCAACGAAGATCCTATGTCTGTTCATATACATGAGATAATATTGTGGTCAGCCTTTTGTACTGCAGCATACCAAATGGTGTATGCTACGGTTGCTCAATTAGGTCCAGATTTACATATAGCTCCACATACAGTATTTTGCTCGATTTCATACAAATGATACACAAAAGAATCCGATTAAATACAATTTCCGAATGGTATGTTTTTATAATTGGTTCAAATATCTATGTAGATCACTCATTTAGTTTCGCCAATGGTTCTCTAAAGATTATATGTCTGTTCTATCTACAGGATATTGTATATATTAGCATCTCTTGTATGTATCCAAAGTGGTGAAGGATATCGTCGGGTAGGGTAGGGTGTAGTCGGCCCCGTCCGACTTTTGAACTTTCCCTGCAGGTTTTTAAATATTTTTTTTTTTTCAATGACTATCAAAAGGTGTGGACTTTTTGTCATATTTCTTTCAATGACTATCAAAATCTTCAATCGTCCTGGATTTTTTTAAAGATTTTTATTAATGACTATCAAAATCCTCAATAGACCTGGATTTTTTTAAATATTTTTATCAATAACTATAAAAATCCTCAATAGACCTGGTTTTTTATCTCACTTTTAAAAGGCCTGAATTTTTCCTTTGAATTTTCATTTCTTTAAATCTCCCTTACAATTCCCCTTATTTTTCCCCAACCAAATTTTAATTCCCATTTATTTATCTAACAACAATTCACATTGACATGTTCATATCGAGTGTGACATGATAATTTCACAAATCACATTGTTTATTAAAATTCCATTAAATGACGCTTCCATATATGAACTCCAAGACAATTGGTAATAGCAACACATCGAGTCTTGGAGCATGAAATTGAACATATTTTGTGTGCTTGTGTTCCCCCACATGCATGTGAGCGAGTGTATGTGTGTGTGTGCATTTCAAATATGCCTCAGTGTGTTTGTTAGTTGTTGTTATTATTACTTGTACTTCCGCTTGTATGGGACGGACAACTAGTGTTATTGAAGTTGTGCTGTGATTGTTGTTATTATCCTTGTTATTGTTATGGCTTAATGAAGTTATACACACACTCACTCACTCAAGTACTATAGTACTTATAGGCGCAAGAAGTATGCCTATTTTAAATGGCTAGAAACCATAGGCGACCATAATTGTACACACATGCAAACACACTCACACAATTATGGACTTCTTCGGTTGAGTGGTCGTTAGGTTTGGTTTGTTAGTTAGTTAGTTGCACTTCGAAATCCAATGACCGAGTTCATGTCCCCGATATTGTTGATATGTTATCCCCATGGCTACCACAAAAATGTGCTATACTGCCTATGTATGTGCATGTGTTTGTGTGGCTGTGTTCTAAGTTTCTCAACATTATTATAGAGAATGTCAATAGAGTTTGATATAATACAAATATTCTTGTAGGCATATGAAGCCAGGGATATATGTACAGTCATAGAAACTTGAGCATACACAATAATAAGAATAATATTTTCTATATGAGAAAGGGCACTGTGTGCGGAAGTTTATATCTACAGTACTTGTAATTTAAAATTGTGTGCCTTTAAAATAACAGAAATACGTGCCAAATTTCATTTCAATTGGGTAATAAAATCGACCAGCAATGTGTTTATAATTTTATACATTTTATTTGCGAATTGTTCAACATTTTTATTTTTACTTTTTTTTGTATGTTTTTGCTAATGTCTTAATTTTGAAATATACCGTATTGTCTCATATATATCCTCTTTATCAAATATACTCTGATAGATGTATGTATGTGTCTCTGTATAAAAATTTAATGAAGTGCACAAATATGCTTGAACGAAAAAGGCAATAAATTGTTTATAAAAATATTTTCTATTTCGATTACAATCAATATTAACTGCAGACATGGACCAATGACACATATGTATATATATATATATATATATGTACAGTTTCATACATACATATACAAATCTATAAATATATGAGAAATTTTACAATATCATAAGAGACAACAACAGGCGTAGATTTCCAACGAATAACTGCATTCCAGAATTTTTATACCCTACACAACTATGTTGTCAGGGTATTATAGCTTTGTGCAACCCCAAATGTTTGTAAAGCCGCGAAATATTGGTACTAGACCCACCTTTAAATATACCAATCGTCATATCTCGACTAGCTGAGTCGATCTAGACATGTGTGTCCGTCTGTCCATTATAATTTTTAAACACGATACAGGCCACAGTTATGGACCAATCTTCACGAAATTTTGCATGTAGGATGGGTTCTGGCCAATGAAGACCCCTATTGCTTTTGGAAAAGATCGGCTAATATTTAGGGGAAGAAATGGACCAAAATCTTTATTTTTGTCGGTTTTTCTGGTCGCTCCAGAGGCCGCAATTATGTGTGAAAAATTACAAAATTTGTATTCTATGAGGTATATATTTGCACCTGAAGGTCCTAGACCCGAGAAATTGATAGTATGAGGAATGGTTGACCTTTAAATTGATACCAATTATATTGTCGTATGTACTCGGATGCGGGACTTACACATAAATATTTACATATGCTTACGTATTGATATATTATTTAGTAACCCATTACCACACTAGAGGTCGGAAATATAGGGCTGATCACTTTGAAAATTTCCATGAGGTTTAAGTTATGGTCACCGATAACGCCTATAATTTTCGGTGATGATCAGATAATAATTTTGGGATGAAGTGGTATAGGCCAAAATTGAAAGCAGCACACAGTGAAGGGAATCTGGACAAGTGATTAGAAGGGCTGTACTGAATTTTTGTAATATTTGTTGACCTCTAGTCGGTCAAGAAGGTGCAAACATCGCGAAATATTGCCCAAGCTCAGAATATAGAACCACAGGAAGTTATATTTTCGTGGAAGTTGTGTAGGGTATCAAATGGTCGGCCCCGTCCGACTATACTGCTCCGCTCACACGTTTTTAAATATTTTTTCGACCACTATCAATAGGCATGAACTTTTTAAAATATCTTTCAATGATGATTCTGAAAAGTCGTGGAATTTTTAAAATATTTGTTTCAATATTATTTCAACAACTATCAACAGACTCGGATATTTTAAAATATTTTTTCAACGATCCCCAACAGGATTTTACCCTTCACCACACTGTGGTACAGGATACAATGTCTTTGTGCACATGTTTGTAGCAGGCAGAAGGAAACGAGATAGACATATGGTTCCTTTTGAGAATATGCATAGAATCACTTTTTGAGTCGATTTATGCATGTCGGTCTGTCCGTCCGTCCATGTTAAACTGAAAACATTTTTGATTCGAATTAAATGAAATTTGGCATAGGCCACTTATTTGGCCCAAGGACGAACCCTATTGAAATTGGGAAATATCGGTTTAGATTTAGATATAGCTCCCATATATATTTTCGTCCGATTTAAGGTAAATAGTACACCAAAGTCTCTATATATCCTTCGATTTGCACGAAATTCGGCTTAACTTACTAAAGTAAGTGTAGAACGATGTGTGTTAAATTTCGTTAAAATCGGTTCAGATTTAGATATAGCTCCCATATATATTTTCTTCCGATTTTAGGTAAATAGAGCACCAAAGTCCCTATATATCCTTCGATTTGCACGAAATTTGGCATAGCGTAATGAATTGAGTCTAGAATGATGAGTGCTAAGATTCGTGAAAAACGGTTCAGATTTAGATATAGCTCCTATATATATTTTCGTACTGAACTAAGTCTAGAACGATGTGTGCTAAGTTTTGTAAAAATCGGTTCAGATTTTGATATAGCTCCCATACATATTTTCGTCCGATTTAAGATAAATGGTGCACCAAAGTCCCTAAATATCTTTCGATTTGCCCGAAATTTGGAATAGCGTACTGAATTGAGTCTAGAATGGTGTGTACTAAATTTCGTGAAAATCGGTTCAGATTTAGGTATAGCTTTCATATATATTTTCGTCCGATTTTAGGTAAATAGTGCACCAAAGTACCTACATATCCTTCGATTTGCACGAAAATTGGTAAAGCGTTTTGAATAAAGTCTAGAACGATGTGTGTAAAATTTCGTGAAGATCGATTCAGATTTAGATATAGCTCCTATATATATTTTTGTCCGATTTTAGGTAAATTGTGCACCAAAGTCCCTTTATATCCTTCGATTTGCACAAAATTTGGCATTGCGTACTAAATTGAGTCTAGACTGATGAGTGGTGAGTTTCGGGAAAATCTGTTCAGATTTCGAAATACCTCCCGTATATATTTTCGTCCTATTTAATGGAGATGATGTACCAAAGTCCTTATAGATCCTCCGATTTGCAAAAAAATTGGCATAGCGTACAGAATTAAGTCTAGAACGATTCGTGTGAAATTTCGTGAAGTTCGTTTTAGATTTAGATATAGCTTCCATATATAT
This sequence comes from Musca vetustissima, assembly GCF_032173495.1. Lineage (NCBI taxonomy): Eukaryota > Metazoa > Arthropoda > Insecta > Diptera > Muscidae > Musca > Musca vetustissima. The sequence goes on along the minus strand of NW_026884793.1, from coordinate 41,259 downwards.
TTTGATCCGATTTAAGGTAAATAGTGCGCAAAGTTCCTATATAAATAGTGCACCAAAGTCCCTATATATCCTCCGATTTGCACAAAATTTTGCATGGCGTACTAAATTAAGTCCAGAACGACGATAAATTAAGTCCAGAGCTCCCACATATACATATATATTCGCCCGATTTTACCTAAATGGTGCACCAAACTCCTAATGGTTGCTATAAATCCTTTTCCATAAATTTGTCCCATGGCAGACGACTCTAAATCTGCCCAAATGAAATTAAATTTTTCATAGGTTGCAGAAAGACATGAATATGTTCCTTCAAAGGAACATTGACATGCAATTGTAAGGATACATATGTACGATATACCCAACGCGGTGAAGGGTATCATATAGTCGGCCCAGTTCTACTTTACTACTTTCCTTACTGGTTTCTTATCAGGATAATCGACAGGATAAATTTTTGGACTGTGGTCATATGTTCACACTAGCTCTGCTCGGATACAGGTAGTTTAGATGATTTATTGATTGTATTATGAGTGTGACCATATGGTCACGCTAGCACAGCTTGGGTTAACCAACCACCAAATGCATGGATATTTTTAAATTATTTTTTAACCACGATTTTTCAAAATATTTGTTTCAATCACTGCTATTAGGCGTAAATTTTTTAAAGTATTATTTGGAACTGTAACGAACCTTTGGATATCGAAATTGCTCATATCTTCTTCCTTTGCACTTTTACTCATCCTGCATAGCATTTCGATTTTTGTCATACGCCAAAAATTCTCATAAAAAAAAATTCTCATACGACGAATGGATATGATGCGCTATCAAGCGTAACGCAATGCAAAGTAAAATATGAAGAAAAGACAACGAAGATATGCAGATACATACATACACACACATATGTACAATACCAGTTACCTCATATGCCATAGGTATGTACGAGTATGTAGTTGTGAGATCATCCACGAGTATTTATGTTTGCGTCACTATAAACTACTGCGAATAATAACCAAATATAACAGCTAAAGCTTCCTGTGTAAAAGCCAAAAGGAAGAGGAGAAAATAAATTTAAATGGATGTGAATGTGTGTGTGTGCGTGTGCATGTCCTTTATTGTTGTGATTGGTGATATGTTAAGCCAGAGTACCCCACAGATGATGCGGATGATGATGATGCTGCTACTACTACTGCTTCTGATGGCGACGACTACAAAATAGCGTTGATCCAATGTTGATGATTTTCTTATTTTTAGCCGGGTTATTGTGCTCACACGGATATACAATATGTGTATGCAGTGACGTTTGCCAATTTAAACTAGTTGACTACACTAGGTATGTGTGTGTGAATGTATGTATGTCTGATTGTCTGCATGTCACTGTGGCTGAGTGAATTTCCGCCTGTTGTTCCAATACAATGGCTGTCAATGAAAATTTATTGCATTCAAATGCAGATATCATACTTAAAATGCTAAAGCCATGTCGTAAAAGTATCATACAAACAAACGGCAATGTATCGACACAGATTCTTAAACACATCAATAGTTTTATGGGGAAATATGATATTTGTGGAATGTTTGAATGCTTAAGTGTTCTGTTTTAAATTTTATTAAAATTTGTCGGTTTGGAAAAAATTTGTTCCCTCCGATTTTGGGTAATTAAATGGGCCCTCTCATCGTTTTACAATATCAGTGAATGTAGTTTGGAATTCCGAGGATAACTCTACGTCCACAAAATTTGAAATGTACGTTCTCGAAGCCTAAAAACTTCTTCGTAGACATTTTTCAATATAGGCTAATAAGCTGACAGGGATCTGGCCCAATTATGGTACTTCTTGCAGAATATAGGTCCATATATTGATCGATATTTTTAAATATTTTCGGATTCTCAGAGTATAAAAATACTCCTGGCAGACAATTCTCAAGATATGTCCACATTTTGAAAGGACCAAAATGACTGTAGTTTGGTAATTCGGAATCTCAAAATATTGCAGACCCCCTGGTTGAAAAAAATCAATAGGGGTTCATTTTTTGATAAAAAAATTGGACTTCCCTCTAAAACGAATTGGCAGTAATTTGGGTTTTAGTTTCTCAGAATATTAAGCCCTTCATCTTTTAATTAATTCAAGTTTTTAAATAGCCTCCAAATAAGAATCCCACCGATTTAGAGCATTTTGAAGGTCTTGGCCTCTTTTTGAAATCCAAGTGGTTGTAATTTTATAAATCGGGTTCCCAGAGGATAAACAACTTCCTGGTTGAAACTGCTCGGTATTAAAACAAATTTTGATCTAGAACTGACAAGGAAGTTGCTGAACCTAGTTTTCCAATGAAGTGGCAGTAGTTTGGATTCCGGTTCCCCAGAAGGTTAGATCCATATTCTCTCTATTGAAGCCTGTGTTTACATGTTGTGTCCTAAAAAGGGACTCCGCTTATTTTGGGTATTTTCAATCGCAGTGTCAGTGATTTGGAATTTTGAAGGACAAAAATCCGACTGACAGCTTGACATTTATGTGGGTTTCGCAAAATTTTGGGTAGTTTGAGGATCCTAGCCGCATGTTCAAATCGAAGTGCTGTAATATGGAAGATTGGATATGGACATTTTTAGGGTCTTAACCTCAATTGGAAATCGAAGGTCCTGTAATATGGAAGATTTCTCAGAGGATTAACGGCTGACATAACATTTTCAATAATGCTCCATATGTTGGCATACTTTTATGGGTTCCTAACAATTACGGGAAATTTTAGGGCCTTGTCATCATTTTCCAATCGAAGTAACTATGATTTAGAATTTCGAGATATCGGGAATATGTGTTCTATTAGGGTCCTAGTCTCATTTTCCAATTGAATTGGAATTTTGATATCCCAGAGGATAATGCTCTAACATATATGGTCCTCGGATATTTAGGGGAATTTTGGGGGTCCCAGCCTCATTGTCAAATCAATATGCCTCTTCAATATTTTTTGTTCTCAGAGCCTAAAACTTCCTCATAGAATATTTTCAGTATAGGTCCATAAACATATTTTGACACAAAGTCCTAGCTGGATTTTCTAATCGAAGTAGTTGAAATGTGACATTTTGTGTTCTCAAATGATAAAGAAAGCTCCATACCAGAATTTTTCTATGCAATCCCAGGTCCATTCAGGGACCGCATTTTTTAATCAAAAAGGAAGGTATTTGACATTTCAGGATATCGAAGGATAGAAACCTCGGACCATTCAGGGACCGCATTCTTGAATCAAAGAGGAGGGTATTTGACATTTCAGGTTCTCGAAGGATGGAAACCTCGGCCCTGAAAATTCTGCATGTGGTTTCATGTTTTTCATTAACCTCCATATAAACATCCCGCATTATTATCCACCTTTTCTAGCCACAGTTGTTGTTATATTGCATTCCAGATACTCAGAGAATAAAATTCAGAACATTTTCAATGAAAGTGCTTGTAAAGGAAACATATAAAGTATCCGCAAAATGTTGGGTATGAAGACCTAAGGCTCATTTTCATGTTTGTAACAGGCAAAAGGAAACGATATAGGCCAATGGTTCCTTTTGAGAATATGCACTTTCTGAGTCGATTTATGCATGACCGTCCGTCCTTTTGTCCATGTTAAATTGTAAACAAAGTACAGGTCGCATTTTTGATTCGAATTGGATGAAATTTGGCAAAGCTACTTTATTCAGCCCAAGGACGAACCCTATTGAAATTGGGAAAAAATCGGTTCATATTTAGATATAGTTCACATATATATTTTCGTCCGATTTAAGGTAAATAGTGCAGCAAAGTTCCTATATATCCATCGATTTGCACGAAATTTGGCATATCATACTGAATAAGGTCCAGAACGATGTGTGTTAAATTTCGTGAAAATCGGTTCAGATTTAGATATAGCTCCCGTATATTTGATTTTTATGTAAATATAAGGTACTGAATTTGGTCGAGAATGATGTGTGCAAAGGTCTTTGAAAATCAGTCCCGATATATAACTTTATATATTGCACGAAATTTGGTGCATCAAAGTCCCTAATGATGTGTGCACTAAATTTTGTAAAATCAGTCCCGAATGGCGTGTGTTAATATATAGCTCCCATATATATTTTCGTCCGATTTTAAGTATATAGTGCATCAAAGTCCCTATATATCATTCGATTTGCACCAAATTTGGCATAGGGTACTGAATTAGGTCGACAATGATGTGTGCTAAGTTTCGTGAAAATGGGTTTAGATTTAGTTATAATTCCCATATATATTTTCGTCTTATTTAATGTAAATTGATTCACACATCGTACTGAAATTATTATTTCTTCGAAAAGGCGACGTCTATTAGGATACATATGTAGAATATACCCAAAGTGTTGAAGAGTATCATATAGTCGGCCCAGTCCGACATTACTACTTTCCTTACTGGTTTAAATACTTCAAATGTTCTGGTATTACAGGTCATGATTGGAGTGTTACCAATTTGTTTAATTCCACTGAAGAGCAATGATTGACCTCAAATCCCCTATCATTTAATATCCGGACACTTCAGAGTTATATTCTGTGTGCTCATCATTCTTGGTTTTCGTTTTTTCGGGGGATTCGAGGGATGGAAATGTAAACAACCAAAATCAAAATTATGACAATGATGATGAACTCAAATACATTGATTCATGAATGCAACGCAGCTAGGTATGTGCATGTGTGTGAGCTTGAAAGAACATCTATAAATGTTTTATGAACACTTGTGCTTGTGTGAGTGTATATACTCCACACACGCACACACTCTCACACATATCTACCAATTTTAGTATAAGTGTTTACATGTCTGGATATTTCGATATGTGTGTCAATTTGCACGCTCATGTATGCACAAAGCCATTGTTTATATGAATCAAAAATCTGCACAAGTGGCTCATAAATTTCAAATCAAAATTCACAATCGAAATCAATACCCGTAGTTATGAACGTCATACTAAATGCAGCATAAACAACAAATCGAAAGAGAGGAAAACAAACGTAGACAGACAGGCGGACGGACGGACACCCACAAATAAACATTTAATTTAAACAAATATCAATAAAAACCAAATGTGAATTTTGATATTAGTTACATTATGAGGCAAAAACAAAAAAACCAAACATAAGCCAAAATGATTGGATACACACAAGTGAATTAGGATAGTGTTCTTTTTGCTTTTGAGGACAAATAGTTTTGTTTTGAAATGTGAGAATATTTTTCATACTAATTTTAACTTCACACAATAAAATAAATATTTAATTTTATTTAGTATGGCCAACTCGGTCACATGACCTAAAGTGAAATATTGAAATAAAAGAGAAAATGTAATTTTTCTATTAATATTTGATGCGATATAAGTATAAAATAGTAGGTTGTTTTTACTCATAGGAAATTAAAAGCAAATTACAGTTATTAAGTTTGAAAAATTAATACGGCTATGAACAGGAGAGGTTTAACTGGCACAAGATCAGCAGTTAAAGTCGGAAAGAACCTATAGGAGCCCTTTAATACCGAACGGGGATTCAGACAAGGTGACAGTTTGTTGTGTGACCTTTTTAACATCCTGCTGGAGAAGGTCTTACGAGAGGCAAATGTGAAAAGAAATGGCACTCTGTACACCAAACAACACATGTTACTCGTCTACGCCGATGACATCGACATAATGGGTCGAATACTGAGAGCGGTAACAGCCTCCTTTGAACAAATTGAGAAGGAGTCTGCCAAAGTGGGTCTGGCAGTAAACGGCGAAAAGACCAAGCTGATGGTATCAACGCGCAAGACGTCCAATAGACTCGGACCAACTGTGGAACTTGAGAACTGCAGCTTTGAGGTAGCCAAAGATTGGTACCGCCATAAACAAAACGAATGACATCAGTTTTGAAATTCGGAGAAGGATAGTGATGGCCAACAGATGCTACTATGGTCTGAGCAAAGAACTTAAAAGCAAGGCCACCTTCCGCCAGACCAAACTCACATTCTACAAGTCGCTGATACTACCCGTGCTGTTATATGGATCTGAAGCATGGGTATTTGCTCAAGCAGATGAGGCTGCTCTTGGAGTGTTTGAGAGAAAAATTCTCCGAAAGATCTATGGGCCGCTCTGCGTTGACGGTGAATATCGCCGTCGAATGAACCATGAGTTGTACCAGCTATTCTCGGACATCGACATAGTTAGACGTATTGAGCTGCAGCGTCTACGTTGGCTAGGTCATGTTGTGAGAATGGCATATAAAAACGAACCAGCTGATGGTTTACGCAGAAGGGGAAGGCCAAGAATAAAATGGAAAGACCAATTGGAAGACAACATTGCCAAAAATGGTTTTTCAAATTGAAAAACTGCGCAAAAGACAGCGCACCTGGAAATCTTTTCTAAGCTCGGCTTATGGAACGAAAATTCTATCACAAGCCAGCTAAGTAAGTAAGTACATAGAAAACAATCTGCGTATCCGAATACCCAGACTACAAAATTGTATCAAATGCGGCTGAAACCATATAAATGCCGAAAATTGCCGTGATCTATACATAAACCTGCAGGGATAATTTTCTGAGCAGATATATGTGAACCTTCGAAATTCCAAAATGCTAAATTACAGCCCTTTCGGTTAACCAATGCGCATATAAATTTCAAAAGATATACCCCATTTGCAATACCAAAGTATTAATAGCAATGTTAGTACAAAATTATTCTATCTTAAATATTGGCTAAAACGACATAGAATTTTATTTCTAGGTGATGTTAAAGGAGTCCTTATAGGAATGTCAGGAAGACGAATAGTTCAAATGAATTAAAACATCCTCACTAGTTGGTTAATACGATCTTGAAACAGATGTTTGGTAATTAGTTCGAAAAACGGCACGAAAATTTCATATTAAAGTCAGCCATATTTTGAAAAGTAGCAAATGAACGGCTCTCGGACTAAATTCTAGAAAGAGACTCTAGACCTGTTATGATCCACTCTACATAGACTCCGAATCGGGGGAGATAAAGGACTGATAAGTGGTGTAAGAAGATACACATAACTTGTATGATAGAGAAACATAAAAACTTGTTTTTATTTCTTTATTGAATTTTCCCGAAGCCTTAATGGCAAACAAATTGTAATGCACCACCCAAAATTGATCGCCACATGATCTTTGTCGAACAAACATGCGACGAGTTCTTACGGTCGAAATCAGTTTTTTTTCGGACGCATAGATCCATAATTCGCCACTCGTCTTTTAAGGGAATTTTCAAACATCGCGATCATGTTAATTTTAAATTTGTGTGAATCGATACCAAACTCTTTTGAGAGATTTGACATTTTTATGATTCCCAACGACAACAAACCTTTTTTACGGCCAGGTGTTCTTGCAATATTGAACGTATGCTGGTGAGAGAAGAGCTAAAACATCGGAATAGAACGACCATATGATACCATACACAAATACCTGTGGACTCCATAGTTATATATGGTGTCATCGGTCAACGATTTGATGTAGCCACCATACCGATACCAACAATTAGTCCGTATTATGGGGTTCAACTTAATTGCCTACATTTAGTTCTCATTGGGTATCAAATTTTCCAACCGAAAATGATCAATATTGGTCCGCTTTTTAGTGTAGCTCCCATGTAACGGGATCTCATCAATTGATATAGTTCTAAACAAGTTTTTCAAAAAAAAAAAAAAAAAAATGCAATTTAGTATTTGCATTCACGTATCGGCATCCGCAAAATTATCAATATTGGCTCATGTTTCGGGGTAGCCCCATTTAACGGTACAACCCAATATTCCGTATTTTGATGGTTTTGGGCACATGCTTCAAGAAAATTGGCTATAATTTGTCCCTAATAAAATATAAATATTGGTCCACATTTTAGGGATCAGTATTTTGGGGAGCTTGAGCACGTGTTTCAATCAATTTGGAGGCAATTTAGTATTTTGCATTCTCATTAAATAAAAAAATTCCCAACCAAAAACTATGAACATTGGCCCATGTTTCCGTATATATAGGGTTACCATTACATTAGCAGATATTTTAGCGGTTTTTGACACGTTTTTTAACCAAATTACCTGTAATTTTTTTATGTGTCAAATTTTCCTACCAGAAATGATCAATATTGGTTCACCGTTCAGGGATGTCCCCTTAAAACGCTACATCCCACAGATCGATATTTTGGGAGAGCTTGAAAACGTGCTTCAACAAATTAGCTGCAATTTTATATTTTGCATTCTCATTGAGTAGAAAATCTCCCAACCAAAAATGATCAATATCGAACCAAGCACATTGTCAGTATTTTGAAAATTTAGCATGATTTCCTCTTTTAGTGACTGTAGGTCTAACACTTTTTCATCGTAGTGTTAATCGAAATCAATCGAAATAAGCCGATCGACTTAAGGAATTTTAATTGCACATGCTGTGTCGGAGGGTATAAAAAGATCATTTTTACTTTTTGGAAAATTAAAACGGATTGTCCGCCTCCAAAAACCCGAAATATTAATACCTTTATAATATCCACAATATGCAGGACATTTTCATGGAGACATGAACCGATATTAATTTTCTGAAAAGACATATTTGATCCTCCATGAATACAGAATGTCAATTTGCTGATACGTTGGTGTAAAATATCGATTTTGTACATACATAGCTACTATTCCTAGGTTGTTTGGCATTAAAAATGAGATATATTGGCCAAAGTTTAAGTATAGCCCTCAGAAAAGGGTACCCCTATAGGGTACCGGTTGTCAAATCTTAATCTATGATATAGGTCATTAGGTATTTGAATGTCTATCTCCTGGTGGAGGGTATGATAAGTTCGACTCGGGTATGAACATTTCGATCCAAACTAAACGCCAGTTTTACTCGTTTTTTCATACCCTTCACCATACTGTGGTACAGGGTATTATGTCTTTGTGCATATGTTTGTAAGAGGCAAAAGGAAACGAGATAGATGTATGGTTTCTTTTGATAATATGTAGAGAATCACTTTCTCAGTCGATTTAGGCATGTCCATCCGCCCGGCTGTCTGTTAAATTGTAAACAATGTACAGTTCGCATTTATGATCCGAATTGGATTAAACTTGGTACGATCCCCATTGAAATTGGGAAAAATCGCTTCAGATATACTTCCCATATATATTTTCCTCTGATGTAATGTAAACGGTGCACCAAAGTGCATATATATCTTTCACTTTACACGAAATTTGGCATAACGTACTGAATTGAGTCTAGCATGATGTGGGTAAAATTTATTTAAAATCGGTTCAGATTTAGATATATATATATATATATATATATATATATATATATAGTATATATATATATATATATAGCGTAATGAATTGAGTCACGAATGATGTGTGTTAAATTTCGTGAAAGTCGGTTCAGATTTAGATATAGCTCCAATATATATTTTCGTCCAATTTAAGGTAAATAGTGGACCAAAGTCCCTATATATCCTTCGATTTGCACGAATTTTGGCATAGCGTAATGAATTGAGTCTTGAATTATGTGTGTTAAGTTTCGTGAAAATTGGTTCAGGTTTAGATATAGGTCCCATATACATTATCGGCGTCGATAATATACCCAATATGGTAAAGTGTATCATAAGGTCGGCCCCCTCCGACTTTACCCTTTCCTTACTGGTTACTTGTTTTATAATTATACCCTACACAACTATGTTGTCAGAGTATTATAGCTTTGTACAGCCCCAAAAGTTTGTAACGCCGCGAAATATTGGTCCTAGACCTTTAAGTATACCTATCGTCATATATCGACTAGCTGAGTCGACCTAGAAATATGTGTCCATCCGTCCGTCTGTCCATTATATTTGTAAACACGATACAGACCACAGTTATGGATCAATCTTCACGAAATTTTGCATATATGATGGGTTCGACCCAATGAAGACCGCTATTGTTTTTGGTAAAAATCTATTTATATTTTGGGGATGAAATCAACCAAATACTTAATTTTTGTCGGTTTTTCTGGTCGCTCCAGAGGTCTCAATTATGGACCAAACATTGCAAATTTTCACATAGAGAAGGGGGTCGGGCCAAAAAATAAGCATGCCTGTTTTGATAAGGATCGGTCAATATTTAGCGGGTCAAATGGACCCTGACTTTTGTGTAAAAATTACAAAATTTGTATTCTATAGCGTATAGATTTACCCCTGAAGGACATATACCCGAAAAGTTGTTGGTATATCCAAGGGCAGTGGTTGACCTTTAAATTGATACCAATCATATTGTCGTATGTACTCGGATGAGGGAGTTACACATAAATATTTACAGGTGCTTACGTATTCAGATATTATTTAGTATCCCTTTACCACACTATAGGGCGGAAATATAGCGCTGATCGTTTTAAAATGTTCCATGAAGTTCCAGTTATGGTCAAGAATAATGCCTACAATTTTCGGGTACGGTCAGATAATTATATTGTGATGAAGTGGACCGAAAACTTAATTTTTTGTGTTTTTTGAGTCGATCTATAGGCTCCAATGGGAATAAGAATATCACAACACAAGGGAATGGAAACTGGACAAGTAATTAGAAGGGCTGTACTGAACATTACTTATAATTGTCGTCCTCTAGTTGGTCCAGATGGTTCAAATATCGCGAAATATTGCCCAAGCTCAGAATATAGATCCACAGAAAGTTAGTTTTTCGTGGAAGTTTTGTAGGGTATCATATGGTCGACCCATCCGACTATACTGCTCCGCTCACTGGTTTTATATTTGAGCCAGCGGGCTATATGAAAAAATTATGTGAGGCATTGGGAAAAAGAAACTATATACCCAGAAAGTATAATATGCATCGATTTTGAGGTAATTTCAAATTCTTATATGTAATTATTGTGGTCTACAATAATGAAATAAATTGAAATTGATTTTATATAAGATCGTTACGGTAGGAAAAATTAAGATGTATATTACATTTACAAAATGACAAAGCTTCCACATTTATATATTCATCCCCTTTCACGTATATTTTATAAACCATAGAACAAAATTTTGTCCAATTAATATTAAATTTTTCAAAAGATGCAGAATTAAATATAGTCAATTTAATACGATTTTACTATGTCGGTAGGTAGTTGGCCTACCGACATGAGATAAAAACTGCGAACTACATTAAAATCAGTACAGATTTACATCTCGCTAAAATATAGATAAATGGTATACAAATGATATGTCTTTAGCATAAAGCAAAGTGTTAGCACAACTAAAATATAGATATTCTTACAGATATATTTACTTTCTAGAATGCAGAACAGGACTTTCACTGGCTTTAGTGTATATTAGGTATGTGCTGGTGTAAACTGACCCTCTTTTCAACCTAACTTATATTTATGGGTCATTCTCTCATATGAAATATTGAATAAGCAGTTAATTAACCAATTAAAATTCCAATACTACACTTCTTTTAAGGATTTGTCTTGTTCGATAGAAAAATTCATGAAAAAATAATGGAAGCTGTTGTCGACATTTATTTGAAATTTTTTACCGAGCTTTTGTAATCTTTAGACGCATATCCCACATAGGGTCATGTGATATAAACCCCAAATCAAATACTATTGAAATGATGCTAAATAATGTTATTCGCTAATTACAAGTCAGTCTCTATTCTATAAATAAATAATTCTTATTTTCTAATAAGAAAATACTTAAATGTAAAACCTTCAATTACATACATAAAAGTAAAGTGGAACTACTTAAATATTAAATGCGTAACTATGAAGTGGTTGAACTTTCAAAGTTGATGTCATCACGGTGCTAAATATTTACGTTAATTAATTTATAATAAAAACAAATATATCATACATCAAAAAAAAATAAAACACACCCTTTGCTAAAAAAAATAAAATACCCCTTTTTCAAAAGTATACCCCATTAAAATATGTTAACTATGCTCCTAAAAGTAGGCCATGTACTTCAATTCAATGCAATTGCAATTTTCTTTATAATTACTTACACATCTTTAGAAATATACTTATAACTGTAAAGGAGAAAACACACACACACAAACCTTTTGCTATAGATGTGTCAGTCAGTAGTACTACTTACCTCTCTCATCCTTGGTGGTGGTGGTGATGGTTTCACCTTCATAGGTGGTTGTGGTGGTACGGTGGGTTGCTGTTAGTATATCACTACCGGTGGTAAAATCATCATTAAAAATTGGCAATTTGTGCAATTTGTTGGTGCTAGTGCTACACAGGTGACATTTAGTGAGACATAGATAGTGATGGTGCGTTGATATTTAAGAAAAAGGAACAAAAAATCAAGGTGGAAACATAAAAGCAAAGAAAAAATGTTGCAGTGCCAACCAACATGGATTGCGTACGAGCGACGACAGCATAGCCGGTGGTGGTGTATGGTGGTAAGTGCATGATGGTTAGTTCAGTTACATACATGTTGTGAGAAAGAAAAATATAAGAAAATCCAAAAAGAGATAAAAAATACAATTCTTTGAGTTACAATATTTATGTTAAGTGCTAAATAAAATACGCTTATATGTTAATGCTGTGCTCAATCTCTACTGCTAATCTCCAGACATTGCGCAATAAATGCTAATGGCATAGAGATTACACCGAAGATATCACCTTTAAAAATACAAATTATGAATACAAATTATTACATAGATTTCTGGCATAGAGCATAGCTGCAGATGTCTATCATCATCCAGTCTTGCCCTGACTTGCCTGCATAATATTTTAATCCTTGTCAAGCCATAAATTCTTCTACCCAGAAGACCTTGAATGTAGTTTTGTTGTGCGAAATGCCGAGAAGGAAATGTTGATGTGGCATTTTCGTCTGTTTGATCGGATTTTGTGAAATATAGCATTTCCTGTAATGTCTTCACACACTTACACATATATATTTATATAGATCCGGTGTTAAATATGGCTTTTGGACATTTTGTCACATACACACATACACACACACACTTAGGCATACAAACACACTGACAATTGTCATTATTAAATATTAATAATGACAATTTAAGAAATATATTTTGGTATGTATGCAAGTATATGCCATTGTATATCTTTTGTTTATTTCTTTGTAATAAATTTAAAAAGAATTATTAATATTTTATTACCGCATATACATACATATTTGATTTTATTGCCAAGGTAGCATGACACAACAGGAAATAGATTTTTATCATTACATAAGAGATTTATTTATTTGTTGTTTTAATATTTTTTATTCTCCTAGGACATATAGTCAAAATAAGGAAACTAGGAAGTTTGTGCACGGGAAAATGGCATGGAGCACAATTAATATCTCAAGACTAAACTTGAAAGAGACCAACCGAAGAATAATGTCCCACCAACTCGACAGATGGCCAATGGTTAGAAATCAGTGTCAAAGCTAGAGGTTGCAAAAATTAGAAGTACAGGGTATTTTGCCCATTACAAATATATTATATGTTCGTAACAAGATAGACCCATGCTTACTTTTAAGAATATGCATAGAATCACTTTGTGAGTCGACTTATGCATGTCGGTCCGCCCGTCAGTCTGTCTGTCTGTCGATGTTAAATTGTAAACAAAGTACAGGTCGCATTTATGATCCGAATTGCATAAAATTTAGCACAGCCTCTATATTTGGGCCAAGGACGAACCCTATTGAAATTGGGAAAGATCGGTTCAGATTAAGATATATCTCCCATATATATTTTCGTTCGATTTAATGTAAATGGTATACCAAAGTCCCTATATATCTTTCGATTTGCACAAAATATGGCACAGTGTACTGAAACAATTCCAGAATAATATGTGTTAAATTTCTTGAAAATCGGATCACATTTAGATATAGCTCCCATATACATTTTCCTCCGATTTAAGGTAAATGATGCAACAAAGTCCCTATATATCCTCCAAATTGCACGAAATTTAACATAGCGTACCGAATTACATCTAGAATGATATGTGTTAAGTTTCGTGAAAATCGGTACAGATTTGGATATAGCTCCCATATATATTTTCGTCCGATTTAATGTAAATGGTGCACAAAATGTCAATAAATGATTTTCGATTTTCACAAAATTTGGCACAGCGTTATGAATTAGGCCTAAAATGATGTGTGTATAGTTTCCTGAAAATCGGCTCAGATTTAGATATAGCTCCCATATATATTTTCGTCCGATTTTGTGTAAATGGTGCAACAAAGTCCCTATATATCCTTCGATTTGCACGAAATTTGGCACAGCGTACTGAATTAAGTCTAGAAAGATATGTGTTCAATTTCGTAAAAATCGGTTCAGATTTAGATGTAGCTCCCATATATAGTTTCGTCCGTTTTAATGTAAATGGTGCAACAGAGTCCCTATATATCTTTCGATTTGCACGAACTTTGGTACAGCGTACTGAATTAAGTGTACAATAATGTGTGTTAAGTTTCCTGAAAATCGGTTCAGAGTAAAATATAGATCCCATGTATATGTTCGTCCGATTTTAGGTAAATGGTGCACCAAAGTCAATATATATCATTCGATTTGCACGAAATTTGGCATAGCATACTGATTTCAGTCAGGAGAAATGTGTGTTAAGTTTCGTGCAAATCGGTTCAGATTTAGATATAGCTCCCATATATATTTTCGTCCGATTTTAGGTAAGTTGTGCACTAAAGTACTTATATATCTTTCGATTTGCACGAAATTTGGCACAGCGTAAAGAATTAACTCTAGAATGAGGTGTGTTAAGTTTTGGGAAAATCGGTTCGGATTTAGATATAGCTCCCATATATATGTTCGTCCGATTTTAGGTAAATGGTGCACCAAAGACCCTTTTATCCTTCGATTTGCACGAAATATGGCCCAGCGTACTGAATTAAGTCTAGAAAGATATGTGCTCAGTTTCGAGAAAATCGGTTCAGATTCAGATATAGCTCCCATATATATTTTCGTCCGATTTTAGGTAAATAGTTCACCAAAGTCACTATATATCTTTCGATTTGCACGAAATTTGGCACAGAGTAATGAATCAGGTCTAGAACGACGTGTGTCAAGTTTCCTGAAAATCGGTTCAGATTTGGATATAGCTCCCATATATATTTTCCTCCGATTTTATGTAAATTGTGCACAAAAGTCCCTATATATCCTCCGATTTGCACGAAATTTTGCATAGCGTACTGGATTAAGTCTAGAGTGATGTGTTTTAAGTTTCGTGAAAATCGGTTCAGAGTAAGATATTGCTCCCATATATATTTTCGTCCGATTTAAGGTAAATGGTGCACCAAAATCCCTTCGTATCCTTTGATTAGCACGAAATTTGGCATAGCGTAATGAATTGAGTCTAGAATGGTGAGTAGTAAGTTTCGGAAAAATCTGTTCAGATTTAGATATAGCTCCCATATATGCATATATATATATATTCGTCCGATTTTACCTAAGTGTCCGATTAACACGAAATTTTGCACAACGTATCAAATTGAGACTTGAATGACGTTATTGCGTTTTGTTGAAATTGGTACAGATGCAGTCATAGCTTCTATACGTATTTCGAACGGGTGTCTGATTAAAATTATGTTTTTAACAGTGCGAAAGATATGAGTTTGTTCCTTTGAGGGAACATTGTGGTGAAGGGTATCATAATATAGTCGATTTAAAACAGTTTTAACAAATAATGAAGAAAATTGGAAGCAATTCCAAGTTATGACACTTTCTGAACCCACTGGTCAATATGACTTACAAGCCGATGAAGATATAGAGGACACTGAAGAAAGATACCAATATTCTTCTGAGATGGTATGAAGGCTTTTGTCCAATCACACAAAGATTCATGTCAATTTTATGTCCGGAATTCTAGAATATCGTTTCTATAATACAAATTTGATATCGGTTCAATTTTACTTGTACATAATCTGAATACTTTTCTAAATCTCCTTATTGAATTTCCCTCCTTTTTCGTCTAATTCAATCTCCATCGTATCCCCCTCCTATAATAAACATTTACAGGTATGTGTGTTTGTAATTTTTAGTGGAAAATGTTCATATCATTGTTTATTAAATTTCCCCAAACTATCATCAATACCATTCAGTTGATCTCAAGCAACTGTATCGATTTTCTCCGGAACTAAATTTCATTTTAAAATCCGATTATTCTGCAATTCCCAAATGTCAGGAGTTAAGTGAACACATACACCTATATCACTACCCCCATATGGGTAATGTACATAGTCACAAAACATCCTGAACTGAAAATTCTGTTCCACTTCGCACAAACATTTTCTAATATTAGGTTAAATCTAAGATAATTTCTTTTACGAAAAATTAGTTCAAATAAACTTTTTTTTTAATTTCCAATAATTTACCATAATAATTTCAAATTAATGAAAAAATGCCTTTGAAATTTAATTTAATTGACTTAGTCACTTTATCAAAAACATGCATTAAGTTATTCATTGCCTGTTATGGCCATTGGAAGAGAAGCCCACGACTCAGTTGCCATGGCAATCGTACGTTTATTGTGGTTTAACACACAATCTGTAAAAAAACGAAACGAAGCAACAACAAAAAACCTGAACACGAAAACTCGCATGAAATACTCAAAGGAATAAATTATTTTAAAAGCTTTTTAAATAGCTCAAAAAATTGGTCTGGGAATTCTACTCGCACACACACACACACACAACGGCATAATGCGGTGAAAAGATTTAAAAGAAATAAATCAAACTTTTTGTGTTTTTTTTTTCATTCATTATTATGGTTTAATGAATTGGCAAATTTAATTATTTATCAATAAAACTGTATTAATTATGAAACAATTATGAACGGTATAGAAAAGAGTAAACAAATGCAGTAGAAAAACGGGACCTAGAAAATATTCAATATAGGGGCATATGTGTATACCCTATGTAGCTAGGTTGTGAGGGTACTATAAGTTGGTGTGACCTCAAAAGTTTGTACTGCTGTGAAATTTTACTTCCAGATCTATGATTTAGTAATCCGATCGTCATATATCATTTAGCTGAATCGATCTAGACATGTGTGTCCTTTCGTCAGTCCCGACCATCATTAAATATTGCATATAGGTCCGGTTCTAACCAAAGACGACTGACTCCCTTTTCTACGTCACGGAATTTTACACGGTCAGATTCTCTGGACAAGTATAGCTCTTTTGATCCTAAGGGGTTAATATTTTTTGGTCAAATGCCGTATTAAATTATTCCAGAAAAAACATAGATTTTTGAATTGATATTCATTCTTGATCAGAATAAAATTGGCAATGTTAAAGATATAGCATTGATTTTTTTAAGGTATTTTGAAGATATTGGGCACGTTTTTAAAAACAATTGATTTTAGTTTAAAGTTAGAAATTCTCATTGGGTAAAACTATGACTAATCAAAATACCCCTACATAACGGTATCCCCAATATTCGGTATTTTGAAGCCTTTAAACATGTTTTTTAAAAGTCTGGTAAAAAGTCTGGATGCAGAGACCGTTGGCTATCTTTGTGGATAGTCTGGCTGCTCTTAAAGCCCTCAAATCCTGTAATATCAAATCTGAGGTCGTCCTCTAGTGTAGAGCAGTTTTGGAAGCACTCATTTACAGCAATCGACCGTGTTTGGTGCCAGGACACCGTGACATCATTGTCAATGAAAAAGCAGACGAATTAGCTAGACGAGGATCTCAATCTCTGGATAGTCAGGCGGCTCTTAAAGCCCGCAAATCATGTAATATCAAATCTGAGGTCGTCCTCTAGTGTAGAGCAGTTTTGGAAACACTCACTAACAGCTATCGACTGTGTTGGGTACCATGACATCATTGGTAATGAAAAAGCAGACGAATTAGCTAGACGAGGATCTCAATCTACAGATCTAGCAATCGATTGCTCAATCAAACCACCCATCTGTCATATTTTCGGAACTTTGAAGCGTGATTCGACGAACGAGCCAATGAACTCTGGTACAACGAACCTAGGTGCAATTTGTCAAGATTTATCTGGCCGACTCTGTAAACCAAGAGAAACCAGTAAGGAAAGTAGTAAAGTCGGACGGGGCCGACTATATGATACCCTTCACCACTTTGGGTATATTTTACATATGTATCCGAAAAGACGTCGTTGTACTGTTTAAAATTTAATCTCAATCAGACACCCATTGAATATCTGGGGTACAATTAACATAAATAAGTCGAAATTATATATGGAAGCTAAGTTATATCTATATCTGAACCGATTTCAAGAAAACCTGCCATAGATCCATACCATAGTCAATCGAACTATGATTCGTACAAATCAAATAATTTTCAGGGACTTTGGTGCACCATTTACCTATAATCGGCCGAAACTATATATGGTAGCTATATCTAAATCTGAACCGATTTTCACGAAATTTGGCATACGTCATTCTAGACCTACTTCAGTAGGCTATACCAAATTTCGTGCAAATCGAAAGATATATAGGGTCTTTGGTACACCATTTACCTCAAATCGGACGAAAATATATATGGGAGCTATATCTAAATCTGAACCGATTTTTCCCAATTTCAATATGGTTCGTCCTTGGGCCAAATAAGTGACCTATGCCAAATTTCATCAAAATCGGATCATAAATGCGACCTGTACTTTGTTTACAATTTAACATCAACAGACGGACGGACGGACAGACGGACATGCATAAATCGACTCAGAAAGTGATTCTATGCATATTCTCAAAAGGAACTATGTATCTATCTCGTTTCCTTTTGCCTGTTACAAACATATGCACAAAGACATAATACCAGTGTGGTGAAGGGTATAAAAATACATTTGAGAAATTTTTAAATTTATATGGCTCCAACAGTCTCATCATAACGCAGAGAAGAGACCTTCATTATTTAGGTGGTTCCAAAAAGCCTTCCAGCATTTCTAAATAAATTCCATTTTATTGAAAATTGTCCAAGAAAAATTTGTGACGCCACTTGTTTCCTTTTTGTTGTTGTGATAATTACAGTGAAGGCCAAGCAATGCAGCATGGCCACCTTACCCTTGTACCCATTCTAAGTGTGAGTGTCGGTGTGTGTTTTTGGCAAACATTCAAGAGCTTCGAAGAATTTTAGTTTTGCGGAATATTGAATTTAAATCAATTGCTTGACGTTTTTGAACTTTTTACTGTTCTCTGCATAATTTACGAGAAAACAATAGCTAAGGGCATATTTTCTCTGGATAATTTACCATAGATATAGTGAACTGAACCTAGCTAGGTAAATATACAATACACATACACACATCTAGACGACATACATGTGATATTTGTTGGTATCATCGAAAAATAGTGTTGAGCCGTTGTTGGTTGTGGTGGCCACAGTCGTTGCCAGGCCATTAAATATTGGCGATTTTTGTTGTTGTTGTTGCTGCTGTCGATGTTGATTATGTTTGTAGAGGATATCATCATTAGTATGAGAATAATAGGTTTGCCGATGCATATCATCATCGGCATCCGCATCCACATGATTTTGGTTACCCACTCCCGTGGTCTGTATTGTTCCAATATCGATACTTATGCCACCACTACCACTAATGCCACCAACACCAACACCGCCACCATATTTATGATTACGTGCACCTCCAGTGTCCACAACAACAACAATATCATCCACACTATGCTGCAAATCATCATCGAAGTGATGATGATGCTGTTGTATCCTACCACGGCTAGGGTCATTGTAGTTCGAATGCTTGAGAATGATAACACCTGGCAATGCAGTCGATGTTGTTCTTGCTGTGGCTGCAAGGCGAGGAGTGGACGGCGTCGTTGACGAAGAAGAAAATGCAGACAAATAAGTATGGCTTTTAGCGGTGGTACTTGTAAATGCTGAGGCTGTTACTCCGCCGCCTCCTCGGCCACCACTTCGTTCGCCTATTTCAACGATAACATCATCATCTTCGGACGTGTGCGGACTATGCGAGGCCAAGACCAGAGGATTATTTAAGCCCCACGATGGTGGATGCAAATAATGCGGATAACTTGAATAAATTTCCGCTCGTATACGATCATCATAATCATCGTAATCTTCGGCATCCTCGTTATCATTTTCATCCTCCCCCACAGCGTCTTCGTGCTTCTGGGTGCCCGCAACATTTGCATTAGTATTAGAGCCGCCTGCAGCATTACCCAAATGACGGGCCGGATAGACACTGTCATCACCTGTTTCCATATAATCATCGCGATTATCAAAATGTTGTTGCTGCTGTTGTTGGGCTGGTCGCGATGGATGATGGTGCTGCTGCTGGTGGTGCTGGTGGTCTTTACTGCGGATATCCTCAATGTCATTATTATTAAGATTTTCACTTTCACCACCAGCACTAATGGCACCAAAACCATGGCCCGGCTGATGGTAATGACTGCTGGTGTTGGCGTGGCCAAACTGCTGTTGTCCTTGTTGGCGTTGTTTTTGCTGCAGCTGCTGTTGTTGCTTTGAGGACATTTGTTGCTGTTGCTTTTTCTTAAGCTTCTCCTGTTTGAATTGTTGCTTCAATTTGGGTGTTAAGCCATTAGGAAAGAATATTAATCTGTCTGTAATTAAACGGTTTTTGTTTCGGTTTTTTTGTTGTTGTTGTCGACGACGAACCGGAAACATAACAAAGTTGCCCAAGAAAAGATGTATTTTTATAAGGTGATGTAGTAGAAGAAGAAGAAGTAGAACAAGAATATAAAAAATATATATACACATATATATAAACATTAAAATATCATAGTGTGTGTAACAGTGTTGGGTGCAATTTAGGTGCCAAGACATTCTTAATGTGCAATAACAGCAACAGAAACAACAACAACTTCGTCTTGTCGTTGGTGCTGCTGTCGTGTTTGGTTGTTAGTAGTGCTACTGTGTTGGTGGGTGGTTGGTTGGCTGTTCGTGTGTGTGCGTGTCTGTGTTTGTGCAAATTGGTGCTTTCTTTGTATAATTGCTGTGCTCTAGAGGTGTTAGTTTGGTGCTTTCTAGTGGGTGGGCAACAAAATTTGCCCCTGAATAGTGTTGGAATTATTTGAGTGCTCTCAATTAAGTGTGTTTTATTTTGCTTTTTTCTGTTTATTTGCCAGTGCATATCCGAGACAAGTGCTGCTAATTAAGTGTTGAGTGCTTTGTTAAGATGTTTCTCTCTATTTTTTTTTCATAGCCGCAAAATTAAGTGCAATAAATAAATAAAAGAAGACGAAGAAGAAAAAAATATGACCAAAAATAACAAAAAACCAGTGAGCGGAGCAGTATAGTCGGACGGGGCCGACCATGCGATACCCTACACAACTACCACGAACTCTAACTTTCAGAGGATGTTTATTCCGAGTCTGAGTAATATTTCGTGATATTTGCCCCCTCTTGTCCGATTAGAGGTTAACAACACCTCTTCCTTACTTTTTTCGAATATTCAGTACAGTCCTTCTAATTACTTGTCCAGATTACCTTCACGGTGGGTTGTGTTGTGATTTTCGGAGTATACTCTACTCGAAAACACACAAAAAATTATGTTTTCGGTCCATTTCATCCCAAAATTTTAATCTAATCATCACCGAAAATTGAAGGCGTTGTTCTTGACCATAACTGGAACTTCATGAAAAATTTCAAAGCCATCAGCGCGATATTTCTCCCTCTAATGTGGTAATGGGTTACTAAATAATATCTGAATACGTAAGCACCTGTAAATATTTGACTGTAACTCCCACATCTGAGTAGATACATCACTATACTTGGTATCAATTTAAAGGCCAACCACTCCTCTTGGATATGCTATCAAATCCTGGGGACTACATCCTCCAGAAGTAAATATATATGCCATAGAATACAAATTTTGTCATTTTTCACACAAAAGTCAGGGTCCATTTGACCCGCTAAATATTGACCGATCTTTATCAAAACATGCATGCTTATTCTCTGGCCCGATCCCCTTCTCCATGCAAAATTTCGCGGTGTTTGGGCCATAATTGCGGCCTCTGGAGCGACCAGAAAAACCGACAAAAATTTAGTATTTGGTCCATTTCATCCCCTAAATATTAACCGATCTTTTCCAAAAACAATAGGGGTCTTCATTGGCCAGAACCCATCCTACATGCAAAATTTCGTGAAGATTGGTCCATAACTGTGGCCTGTATCGTGTTTACAAATTATAATGGACAGACGGACGGACGGACGGACGGACGGACGGACGGACACACATGTCTAGATCGACTCAGCTAGTCGAGATATGACGATCGGTATACTTAAAGGTGGGTCTAGGACCAATATTTCGCGGCGTTACAAACATTTGGGGCTGCACAAAGCTATAATACCCTGACAACAGAGTTGTGTAGGGTATAAATATTCAATGAACTGAAATAGGTTTGGTGACAAAGTTAATAAATAGAAATAAATATGAAGGGGTTAACTGGATGAATTATGGGAGATAAATTACTATATCTATTCTCATGCGGTTGTTTATCGGCTGTAGGACATTTCAACATAATTTTTTTGATATTATTAATAATACTGCTAGTCTCGAATTATGCTTTCTGTGGAGCAGTCATGGTCCTTTTCCAGATTTATGCCAAATATCAGGCTAGGGGTATTCCGATTATAAAACTGCAGTTTTATGGATACATTTTCATGGAACCGGATTTTTAGAGTTTTTAAGACTATTTTTCAAGTTTTATCCCGATAATAAACATGGGCTTTGTAGAATTTTTTCCAAAGACTATACCATATAAGTCTCATTCGTGTTTTTAGGAATATTTTAGTATTTAAACATACTTATTTTTGACATTTTCAATATATTTTATTAATAATACTGTTAGTTTCGAATAACCCTTTCTGTGGGACATTCATGGGCCTTTTCAAAATATATACCGACTATTAGGCTAGTCGTTCTATCATTATTTTTCAAAGGGGTATTCCGAGTATAAAACTGCAATTTTATGGATACATTTTCAAGGAATACCTAACCGGATTTTTATAGTTTTTAAGACTTTTTTCAAGTTTTATGCCGATAATAAACATGGGCTTTGTAGAATATATATATATATATATATATATAGGTATATATATATATATATATATATATAATTTCAATGACTATCCCATATAAGTCTCATTCGTATCGAAGAGTGGACTTTTTAAGGACAATTCCAGCCACAAGCGAGGATTCCCAATCCTAGACCTATTCCAAGTTTTAGGAATATTTCTACAAAACAATATTCCAATTGTAACTTGGAGTTTTTTGAACATATTTCTTCTAAGGTCTATTATATATTAGCTTGAAAAAAAAAACATTAGGCCGGTCGTCGAAAATGTCGATAACATCGGAGAAATGGTCGAACTTAACTTTAACTGCCATGTTTGCAGTCTTAACATCGTTCAGGTGCTAAAAATCGTTTTATAGTCGATTTTTTAAACCATTTAGACAAAACTGGATTCAAAAAGATGCTCGATGTTTGGGTGTCACACCAATTAAACGAAAACGATCGGGGTCAAAGAGCGGTGAAGCACCTCAAACGGTGGCCAAACCAGGACTAACGGCCAAGAATGTTCTGCTACGCATTAGATGGGACTGGAAGGGAATTATTTATTATGAGTTTCTTCATATGACCAAACGCTAAATTCTGATCTCAACTGGATCGTTTGAAGATAACAATTGACCAGAAACGGCCAAAATTGGCCAATAGGTGAGGTGTCGTGTTCCACCAGGACAATGCTAGGCCACACACATCTGCAGTGACTCACCAGAAACTTCGGGTGCTTGGTTGGGAAGTTTAAATGCATCCGCTGTACAGTTCGAACTTGGCCCCAAGCGAACATTTCTTTAATAATATAAAATTTGTATCTACGGAGGATTGTGAAAATCGAACACTAGTGTTTTTGCAAATAGAGTGCATGATTTCTATGAGAGAAGCATTATCAAGTTACCTTTAAAACGGTGCATATTTGGCCCAAATCGGACATTCCAAAGCATGTTAATTTCTTTTTCCCCAACATAATATTATCCTAGTCATAAGCTGGAATTATTTATAGAAATCACCAGGATTTCAAACTCTAATTAAAATTATTTGTATGTACCATAAAGTGGCTTACCATGTCCACCATGTCTGCAATTTGTTTCTTGAACATCCCTGAAAAAATTAAAATCCCAACCGAGGATTTTTATACCCTCTACAATTACGTAGTAAGGGTATTATAGCTTTGTGTGCCCCAAAAGTTTGTAACGCCATGATATCATATATCGACTAGTTGAGTCGATGATTACCCTATAAATATTTATTCTTGATCAGCATAAAATTCTATTACAGGTCTGTCTGTTGTAAACACTTTACCCTCTTACCGAATTGAGTTAGATTACAAAAAATTAGCATAGTGTTGTATTTGTTTACAGGCAGGGCAATACCAGTCAATATGAGTTATATCGTTCCACGTTTGAGCATAGCTCCTCCCCAATTTTCGTTATTTCTATCAGTACTGATCCTTATTTAGGGATAGTCCTCATAGAAAATTGGTTTCAGGCAAAATTGGTTTCATAGAAAATTGGTTTCGAAATATTGGTTTCAGACAATTTGGAGTCCGTTTACAAATGAGAACGCACTATCAGATTTGAACCAAATTTTGTACAACCTATTTTCTTTACTAAGCCTAGATGAGACCCATACTTCTGGCAGCAATTTGAAGGTTTTGCGAAACAGCTTTGCAAAAATATTTTATAATTTGGCATTTCAAGCTCTTGGAGATTGAAAACTGTTCAATATAGGTCCAAGTTTTGACACAGCCCCTGTATAACAGCCCTGCTCCATATTCATATTCAGTATTTTGATAATCCTATGTTTATACCCAGATCCCATATGAATGTTCTACCACATTTTGGGTATTTTCATAGTTTTATCCGCACTTTCCAAATAAAATGGCTCCAACATAGTGGTTTGGGAAACTTCTTTGCAGAAAATTGTCAACAAAAAAAAATTAGATAGTGTGGGCGGGCTTTCGAGGACGAGCCAAGCCCAAAAGATCGCATATTTCTTTGGCAAAGCTGGCGACTGTTCTGTTTGAGCTACACAGGAGGGTCATTTCTGAGTGGTACACGACAATTTGTCTAACTGAAGTGTTCGGAGAAATTCGAAAAATTAACAAGAGAATTCGAATCATATCAGATCACGATATTGCGAGCTTTCACACATCGGCTCAAACCACTGCCATTTTAACCGGCCAAGACGTGAAATTGATGGATCATCCACCATACAAACGAGACTTGGCACCCAATGATTTCTTTTTATACCCTTCACCATAGTAAGGAGGGTAATTCCATTTGTAACTCACCAAAATATTCATTTCCGACCCTATAAAGTATATATATTCTTGATCATGGTAAAATTGTAAGACGTTGCCATGTCCGTCCGTCTATCCGTCTGTTGTAATCACGCTATCTTCCGAAGGAATTTAGATAGGGTGCTGAAATTTTGCATAGGGTTGTCTTTTGTCTGCAGGCAGGTCAAGTTCGAAGATGGGATATATCGGTCCACGTTTATGCATAGCTCCCATTTTCGGTATTTTGGGGTTCTTGAGCGAGTTTTTCAACCGAATTCGCTGAAATTTGGTACATTGGGTTCTTATTAGGTACTAAATGTCGCCACAAAAAATTATAAATATAGGCCCACTTTTTCTGGTAGCCCCCATATATCGGTACCTCCTAATTTTCAGTATTTTGGGGGTTTTGGTCGTATTTTTCCACCGAATTGGCTTTAATTTAGTACTTTGAGTTCTAAATAGGTTCCAAATCACTCCACAAAAAATTATGAATATAGGTCCATTTTTTTTTTTTTTTTTTGTAGCCCCCCCCCCCATATAAGGGTACTCAAAAATTTTCGGTATTTTGGGGTTCTTATTGGTACATTGGGTTCTTATTGTGTACCAAATATCTCCACTAAAAATTATAAATATAAGTCCATTTTTTCTGGTAGCTCCCATATAAGGGTACCCCAAAATTTCGGTATTTTGGGGTTCTTTAGCGCTTTTTTCAACCGAATTCGCTGAAATTTGGTATATTGGGTTCTTATTGGGTACAAAATATCTCCAAAAATTATAAATATAAGTCCATCTTTTTCTGGTAGCCACCATATAAAGGTACCCCCAAATTTCGGCGTTTGGAGGATCTTGAGCGCGTTTTTCAACCGAAATCACTGAAATTTGGTATTTTGTAGCCGTATATGGAAACAAATCTCCCTACCAACAATTATTAATATTCAACCCCTTTTAGGCGTAGTCCCCATATAACCCCATTTTTTATATTAATATAATTATATGATGACACTCTGTTGTAATCATTTCACATACGAAAGATATCGAGATAAAAAACTAGAACGTACGGTTCGAAAATGAACTATATGTGAACTATAGCCCGCATTTTGGCTTAGCCGTAGCCCCTGTGTGGGAGGTACCAGAAGGCATGGACCGATATTCCCCAAATTCAGATTTGAACTAAGTTTGGAAGACATAATAACATGGGATGAAATCAATTTTTTCTGAAACGGATTTGGTCCCAAAAAACATGGGATCTAGAACCAATATTTCGATGAGGCACATTTTCACCGTGTGAAAGTGTATACACACTAATTAGCCATAAGGCTGAGGGTATAATTTTCTATTAAAAATTATTGTTATGTCCATTTTTTGGTATGTTCCCTATATTTTCATTTCAAGTACCTGTCAGTATATCTATGGTGGAGGGTATTCAAAGTTCGGCCCGGCCGAACTTAACGCTTTTTCACTTGTTTACTTTACCACGTCAACCAATAAAATCATTTTGATGGTCATTATTCGCATTTTCATTATTATTATTATTTAGGCATTTATTATTAGGCTAGAAATTCATAGAGAAGACCTCTGTCCACCTCCACTTTATATAGCTAATCCAAAATGGTTGTAATCTGTGCATTCTTGATTCTTGACATGCCCTATATCGAATTTTAAGGTTTTTAATGGAGGTGGACGTATTTTTCAACCCAAACGGCTTCCATTAAAGATGTCAAGTTCTCGATGAATAAAAAATATATGCACAAACGATTGCCGGTATAGGTCCATGTTTTTTTTCAGAAAGAGGACCACATAAATTTAAAAAAATAATCTCCCATAATTGATGAATTTTAGCTGTATATAAAAAAAAACTTAAACTTTGTTTTCTAATATTTTTCAGGTGTGTATTGTGCGCTTACAAATCACTGTGCAATTATGTTAAATGCCAAAAACAAATAATGTGCATTAATTGCTTGATGCTGCAACAAAACAAAAAAAACAAAGAAGAATAAGAACACATATAATAAATTGCCATTTAGATAAGTTTGCGGTAAAACTTATATAAGATAATACTTAACTGTTTTTGCTTTTGTTTTTTCCCTTCGTCTTTACACATTTTCTCTCATTACCTTGAAAACCGTTCTTATGGAAACGCAGAGGAGAACGGCAGGAAGCAGAAGAAAACATAGATGTTGAAGCATTTTTTTTTTTTTTTTTTTTGTTTTCATTTTTTGTTTTCTGTGAAGTTTGAAGTGCAAGTAGTAGAGCTCAATTAAAACTAATTACAAGCAAATACTGGTGCCGGACAAAGAACAAATAAAATATTTATATGGACATTAACATAGGAATTTTTTGTTTTTGCTTTTGCGTTTAAGGTTTTTTTTTTTTGTTTTTTCTTTGGGCAAAACAGTTGGGCGCCATTTCCAAAATATGCATCAGCGGCAGCAGCAGTTGTAGAACGAAATTATAATAGAAAGTTTCTTTCGCAAAAAACGGAAATTCAAAGAAAGAAACTTTTTTCTGTGTGAGTGTGTGTGTGTATTACGACAAATGGACATTCATGAGGCACATGAAAGCATGACACGTAAACGAAAAACAGAAAACAACGAACAAACGGCAATTGTGAAAGCTGTAGTGGTCAGGGTGCAGGTGTTGGTTGGTTAGTTGGTATTGGTGCTGAATGGCTGACGGGCTAGTTAGCTGACTATGCAAGGCACATCAAAAAGGTCCTATTGCGAAATGCAAAAACAAAACGAATTGAATTTGGTGCAAATATTTTGTAAGCTTCAATATTTCTCTTTTTTTGCTGCTTGTATTAGTTTTTGGTTTTCATTTCAGCTGCTGCTATTTTTTACTTTTCGTCTCTTTTTCAGCTATTTTTTACATTGAGAAGAATAGATAATTACAACTGAAGCAAATGCTTTTGTTAGGATTTTTTTCTTTCGTTCTTATTTAAATTTGATTATTTTGTTGGTTTTCTTGATAAGGATTTTTTTATTTCTTTTCTAATTTTTCATTGTGGAAATTGGTGAAATTACAGTGATACAGAGATAGATTGGAAGAGAGCGAGAGATATAGCGATAGAAGGATATTTTTTGTAGGTAGTTTTAAAGGTATATTTTTTTGGTGAAATTAAAATAAAACGCACACACACTACAAGATATAAGGATACGTTTTGTTTTATATTTATTTGGCATTACCCATTTCCATTTATAGTGTTATATAATACGTGTATGTAGAATACAAGAGGATATTGGTAGTTTCTAATACCCTACACCACTAAAAGAGGGTTTTTTTAAAGAATATTTTTCAGGGACCACCACAATGCGTGGATTTTTAATGAATATTTATGAAAAGGACCAACACAAGGCGTGGATTTTTTAAAGAATATTTTTAAAAAGGGCCAACACAAGGCATGGATTTATTAAAGAATTTTTTTTTCAAGGACCAACACAAGGCGTGGATTTATTAAAGAATTTTTTTCAAAGACCAACACAAGACGTGGATTTTTTTAAAGAATATTTTTTGAAAAGGACCAACACAAGGCGTGGATTTTTTAAAGAATATTTTTGAAAAGGACCAACACAAGGCGTGGATTTTTTAAAGAATATTTTTTGAAAAGGCGCGGATTTTTTAAAGCCTTTTTTTGAAAAGGACCAACACAAGGCGTGGATTTTTTAAAGAATATTTTTGAAAAGGACCAACACAAGGCGTGGATTTTTTAAAGAATATTTTTGAAAAGGACCAACACAAGGCGTGGATTTTTTAAAGAATATTTTTGAAAAGGACCAACACAAGGCGTGGATTTTTAAAAGAATATTTTTGAAAAGGACCAACACAAGGCGTGGATTTTTAAAAGAATATTTTTGAAAAGGACCAACACAAGGCGTGGATTTTTTAAAGAATATTTTTGAAAAGGACCAACACAAGGCGTGGTTTTTTTAAAGAATATTTTTGAAAAGGACCAACACAAGGCGTGGTTTTTTTAAAGAATATTTTTGAAAAGGACCAACACAAGGCGTGGTTTTTTTAAAGAATATTTTTGAAAAGGACCAACACAAGGCGTGGATTTTTTAAAGAATATTTTTTCAATGTCTAAACAAGGCGTGGATTTTTTAAAGAATTTTTTTCAAGGTCTAAGCAAGTCGTGGATTTTTTAAAGAATATGTTTTCCAGGTCTAAACAATGCGTGGATTTTTTAAAGAATATTTTTTCAAGGTCTAAACAAGGCGTGGATTTTTTAAAGAATATTTTTTCAAGGTCTAAACAAGGCGTGGATTTTTTAAAGAATATTTTTTCAAGGTCTAAACAAGGCGTGGATTTTTTAAAGAATATTTTTTCAAGGTCTAAACAAGGCGTGGATTTTTTAAAGAATATTTTTTCAAGGTCTAAACAAGGCGTGGATTTTTTAAAGAATATTTTTTCAAGGTCTAAACAAGGCGTGGATTTTTTAAAGAATATTTTTGAAAAGGACCAACACAAGGCGTGGATTTTTTAAAGAATATTTTTGAAAAGGACCAACACAAGGCGTGGATTTTTTAAAGAATATTTTTAAAAAGGACCAACACAAGGCGTGGATTTTTTAAAGAATATTTTTCAGTGTCTAAACAAGGCGTGTATTTTTTAAAGAATATTTTTTCAATGACCTAAACAAGGCGTGTATTTTTTAAAGAATATTTTTTCAAGGTCTAAACAAGGCGTGTATTTTTTAAAGAATATTTTTTCAATGTCTAAACAAGGCGTGTATTTTTTAAAGAATATTTTTTCAAGGGCCAACTGAGGCGTGGGTTTTTTAAAGAATATTTTTTCAAGGGTCTAAACAAGGCGTGGATTTTTTAAAGAATATTTTTTCAAGGTCTAAACAAGACGTGGATTTTTTAAAGAATATTTTTTCAAGGTCTAAACAAGGCGTGGATTTTTTAAAGAATATTTTTTCAAGGTCTGAACAAGGCGTGGATTTTTTAAAGAATATTTTTTCAAGGTCTGAACAAGGCGTGGATTTTTTAAAGAATATTTTTTCAAGGTCTGAACAAGGCGTGGATTTTTTAAAGAATATTTTTTCAAGGTCTGAACAAGGCGTGGATTTTTTAAAGAATATTTTTTCAAGGTCTGAACAAGGCGTGGATTTTTTAAAGAATATTTTTTCAAGGTCTGAACAAGGCGTGGATTTTTTAAAGAATATTTTTTCAAGGTCTGAACAAGGCGTGGATTTTTTAAAGAATATTTTTTCGGTCTGGGATTTTTTAAAGAATATTTTTTCAAGGTCTGAACAAGGCGTGGATTTTTTAAAGAATATTTTTTCAAGGTCTGAACAAGGCGTGGATTTTTTAAAGAATATTTTTTCAAGGTCTGAACAAGGCGTGGATTTTTTAAAGAATATTTTTTCAAGGTCTGAACAAGGCGTGGATTTTTTAAAGAATATTTTTTCAAGGTCTGAACAAGGCGTGGATTTTTTAAAGAATATTTTTTCAAGGTCTGAACAAGGCGTGGATTTTTTAAACAATTTTTTTCCAAGGTCTGGCGTGGATTTTTTACAAGGCGTGGATTTTTTAAAGAATATTTTTTCAAGGTCTAAACAAGGCGTGGATTTTTTAAAGAATATTTTTTCAAGGTCTGAACAAGGCGTGGATTTTTTAAAGAATATTTTTTCAAGGTCTGAACAAGGCGTGGATTTTTTAAAGAATATTTTTTCAAGGTCTGAACAAGGCGTGGATTTTTTAAAGAATATTTTTTCAAGGTCTGAACAAGGCGTGGATTTTTTAAAGAATATTTTTTCAAGGTCTGAACAAGGCGTGGATTTTTTAAAGAATATTTTTTCAAGGTCTGAACAAGGCGTGGATTTTTTAAAGAATATTTTTTCAAGGTCTGAACAAGGCGTGGATTTTTTAAAGAATATTTTTTCAAGGTCTGAGCAAGGCGTGGATTTTTTAAAGAATATTTTTAAGGAATATTTCTTCTGGGACGATCAGCGTCAACAACAAAAATTTACAAGCGGTGTAGGGTATTAAGTGGTCGGCACTGCCGACTATTGCATGATTGAATTTGGTGTTTGGATTTTTTTTCTGGTTAAGGATATATAGTCTATATACCAAATATACACAATGATTTGTTTGTTTTTTTACTTTGGTTAAGGATGTATTGTTTTTTGGTTTTCATTTAGTTCAAATGCAGAAGCGTGCGTATAGTTTGGATAGTTCATTATTATTTTTACTTTTAGTTTAAGGCGAGTGATTTTTTTATAAAAATAATAACAATAATTCAAATAAATAACAAACAAAACAAGTAGGGGATAATGTACACACATAATGACAATTAAAAACAAATAATAATTATAAGAAAATTAAAAAATATAAAAAACAAAAAAAAAACTTAAATCAAAATACAATTAAAAACGTTTGAAAAAAAATTCTCTTCTGTTTTTGTAATGTTTTTTTTTTTAATTGTATTTCCTCATTTTAGGTGTTTGGTTTTAAGAATTTCCGAAAAAAATGTTTAAATATTTAGTGTTTTTCCTTTATTTAATTATTTTTGGTGTTGTTTTGATCCTGTGTATCCTGTTAGTGTATTCGAAGTGTTTTAGGAGTATTTTTCTTAATTTTCTTTTCAGTTTTTTGGAGTTTCTAGTGTCTTGTGTTATTGTTGTTTTGGAAGTTTTTGTGTTTGTGTTTTCTTTTGTGGACATATTTAAACTTACCCACACACGGATTGTGATTAACTATATTAAATATACGATCACAGCGTTTCTTCATATGATTATTGGGACATATACAACCAAACATGGGCGATAATCTTAGATTAGTCCATGAATCATGGCAGGCATCTCTGAAAAAAAAATTAAAAAAAAAAATTATTAATGATATTAATATTTTGAAAAATAAACAAATATTTTTTAAAAATATAATTATATTATATATTATTATTATTTTTATTATTATTATATTCCTATATATTATATATTTTCCTAGATCTCTCAAATAACCAATAAATATTTTATTATACTCTCCATATAATCACTTGCATTTAATTTTTTTTTTCAACTCCGTTTTGCAAAATTCAATTGCTACAAAACAACAACAAAAAGTTAAGAGAAAGTAAAAAAGTTCATGACACCAACAAACACACACAATTTCATTTTTGTGTGGTAAATTTTACATAGTTTCCTCTAACATCTTACCTTTTTACATTTTTCCCTCTATATATATTTATATATATATATATATTTTTGCATACTAAATTCAAAATCTCATAGGTATTGCCACAACAACCATTTGGGACTTTTAATAAAATATAAAACTTTATCATATATGTGTATAAAATTGTTTAAACAAACAATCTAAATTTGCATGCAGTCGTCTGAGTATATGTAGTCACACACACACATCCATAGAGACACAATAATTGCAAACACACCATAATAGTTGGTCTCTATGAACCCATATCTAAACCGGATACACAATCATTAGAAATGTACTGCAATCTACTACTTTGGGCTGTTTGAATTCATTTACTGGCCACATAGACGAGGGTAGTGAAAGAAGAATAACTTTGTTATGGGTTTTTGGCTGTAAAAGGCCTCCAAGAAGGTTTCTAGTTTTATGAAAGTCATTATAAGCTCTATATGTGTGGCAGAATTATATATGGAAGCTTTACCTACATGTTAACCGATTTAATGCAAAATCATTTTACAGTAAATTCGGTACCCTATGTAAAATTCCTTATAATTCGGCGAAATATTAGATATTTGGTGCATTATTTACACGAAATCGGAATAAAGATGGGTGCTGTATCCAAATCTGAGACGATTTTGCGAAGGCCTAAAACACGTCATTCTAGACTCACACACTGCACAATTTCGTGTCAATCGGAGAGACATTGTGCATTTCATAAAATAAGATCAACATATACATGGGACCTATATCAAAATCTAAACCTACTTTCTCCAATTCCAATAGGGTTCGTCTTTGGACCAAATAAATGAGCTTTGTAAAATTTAATTTCATTCGGATAATAATATTTATTTTGCAATAACATATGGACAATCAAATGGGGTTTAAATGACTACAAATCTATAAAATTTCTTCTGTTTTCCTGAAGAAAGTATCCCACTATATATATATTCTATCCACAGATAGGTTTTAAAGAAGATACATAGCTACGGAATACCTAGAGATTTGCGTGTATCGGCCTCATAATCCAAAAAACTTTCTCGAAATCTCTTGGAGACTTTGTTAAAATACCTTGTAAGGAAAATAAATGTAAGGAAAAAACCTTCCAGTTTAAAAAAATGTGTAGCTATAAATATAGAAATGTGTAGCTATATATATAGAACATTTAGACAATTTTTATACCCTACACAACTATGTTGTCAGGGTATTATAGGTTTGTGCAGCCCCAAAAGTTTGTAACGCCGCGAAATATTAGTCTTAGAACCACCTTTAAGTATACCGATCGTCATATCTCGACTAGCTGAGTCGATCTAGACATGTGTATCCGTCCGTCCGCCCGTCCGTCTGTCCATTATAATTTGTAAACACGATACAGGCCACAGTTATGGACCAATCTGCACGAAATTTTGCATGTAGGATGGGTTCTGGCCAATGAAGATCGGTTAATATTTAGGGGATGAAATGGACCAAAAACTTTATTTTTATTGGTTTTTCTGGTCGCTCCAGAGGCCACAATTATGGCCCAAACACCGCGAATTTTTGCATGGAGAAGGGGATCGGTCCAAAGAATAAGCATACCTGTTTTGATAAAGATCGGTCAATATTTAGCGGGACAAATGGACCCTGACTTTTGTGTGAAAAATGGCAAAATGTGTATCCTATAGCGTATAGATTTATATTGTTGTGTGTACTCGGATGTCGGAGTAACACTTTAATATTTACAGGTGCTTACGACACTAGAGAACGGAAATATAGCACTGATCGCTTTTAAATTTGTATGAGGTTCCAGTTATGGTCAAGGAAAATGTCTTAAATTTTCGGTGATAATCAGATAACAATTTTGGACCCAAAACTTATTTTTTTGTGCGTGTGTTTTTTTTTTTTTTTTTTGAGTCGATCTGCAGGCCACAATTATAAGCCGAACATTACGGTGAAGGGGATATGGACAAGCAATTAGAAGAGCTATACTGAATATTAGTAATATTCGGAAAATGTGTCAGTGTAAGGAAGAGGTGCTGTTGACCTCTAATAGGGCAAGAGGGTGCAACTATCACGAAATTTTGCCCAGGTTCGGAATAAAAATCCGCAGAAAGTTAGAGTTCCGTGGTAGTTGTGTAGGGTATCGTATCGTCGGCCCCGTCCGACTATACTGCTCCGCACACTGGTTAAGGTTTAGAAAAGATAAATAGACCTGTTTAAAACAGACTTGGAAGCTCCACACTCTTTAAAAGACCTTCTTAGTTTACCTATGGCTGACCCGGACAGCCGAATATTTTTCACCAAAAATGGTTTTATTATTTTTCGAAATATTCTCCAGTACGATTTATACACTTCCTAATGAGCTCAAACAAATTGTCGATTAACTTTATTCCATTTCGATTGAGATACCTTGAAAACATGGATATTGAATGCTTGAAAATCACCATATACGACCAGTAAGGAAAATAGTAAAGTCGGACAGGGCCGACCATATGATACCCTCTACCACTTTGTCTACAGATGAATCCTAACAAACCTCACATTTTTGAAGAACCATTGATATTGAATTGGACTAAATTAAATATGTGACCTTCGTCTATTTGTGAACCGAATTAACCCTACGATCAATAACCGGGTAAATTTGTACCACTCTTATACCCTCCACCATAGTATGGAGGGTATATTATGTTTGTTTTTCCGTTTACAACTCAACGAAATAATAATTTCCGACCCTATAACGTATATATCTTGATCAGCGTAAAATTCTATGACGATTTAAGCATGCTCGTCTGTCTGGTGCAATTACTCTAACTTCTAAACGAATTGAGATATCTGGTCTGCAGACAGATCAAGTTCGAAGGTGAGCTATATCGGTCCACGTTTAGGCATAGCTCTCATAGCTAAAACTTGGACGAAAAAACATATGGTAGCTATATCTAACTCTGAGACGATTTCAATATAACTTGGCACACTTTAGGCTATCCTAACTTCAGTACGTCGTGCAAAATTACAATTTCGGTGTACCATTTGCTAAAAATCCGACGAAAATATTTATGGGAGCTATATCTAAATCTGAACCGATTTCAATAAATCTTGGAAGACGTGAGGCTATCCGAACTCCAGTACGTTGTGCAAAATTTTATGCCAATCGGACTAAATTTGACTCTCTGTTGTACGATTTGCATTAAATCGGACGAAAATATATATGGCGGCTATATATAAATCTGAAACCTATTGAACCAATTTCAACAGGATTCGTCCTTGGGCCAAATAAATTAGCTGTGCCAAATTTCATCCGAATTGAATCAAAAATGCGACCTGTACTTTGTCTACAATTTAACATGGACACACGGGCGGACATGCATAAATAGACTCAGAAAGTGATACATATTTTCAAAAGGAACCATGGGTTATATCGGTTTTTATTTTCGAATGGAATTCATTAAAACAGGTTTCAGGTCTCAATCCAATAGGATGAGGCTTAATCGCCATACAAATATATATACGTTCAAGCATACACTCTTGTCGTGGCAATCCATGTTAAAAGTTGTTAATGATGATCGCACAAAAATGTTCACAGGTTATTTGAACTTTTTTGCTAAATTTATTTTTTTCATTCGCAACTACACAACACATGGTCGAAAGCATTGAGAAGGTTTATTTTAAAAATTGTCAAATTTTCCAATGGAAATTTCAGATAGACCAGATCTATTAACTATCTACAGATACCAGGAATACTATTCCTGGTATCTGTAGAAACCATGGAAAAGCATGCATATATTCTAACTAAGGAAGACACGAGAAGATTCTCAAAGTCAGAAGAAGATGTGTAGCTGCAGAGAACTTGAAGATTTTCTTACAATCAAAAGACCGACCTATGTTGGACAACACTCTCTTAATACAGAAGACGCGAGAAGAATATATAGCTAAAGAAGACCTGGATAATTTCGTATAACTTAAAGGGCTTGTCTAGGTCATCTAGTTAGAAAGACCTGGTAAAGGCCTTGGGGACACTCCACTTCCTTTTGAAAACCTGCTGAGTGTCATTTTCTTCTTCCATGTCGTTATATGATTTGTATAAGGTCTAGTCACTATAGAAGACAGAGAAAATGCTAAGAGGCCTGTCCTAGATTGTATATGGCTAGAAGACCTTCCCAAGCTGCAAGACATTTTCTTTATCAGTAATAAGTATTAGAATGAAGATCTAGAGAATATATTAGAACTAAAAGGCTTGGGCTAGGTCTTCAGCAGGTCATTTACCTATCTTCAGGTCATAAAACACCTAAACCCACAATGGCGATTTGAATCCCTTTTGAGTGTCCTTTTCTTCTTTTCCTTCTAATTACTAAAGATAAGATCTTGTATATGACCAGAAAGCCTTCTCTAGATACACTACGTCTCCTTATTGTTCTATATCCTTTTGGATATACTATAAATTTCCCGGGTCTATATCCTTCAGGCTTAAATATCAGGACTTTGGTACACCATTTACCTTAAATCGGACGAAAGTATATATGGGATCCTTCCTCCAATATTCTCCACCAAGTATACCTTCTTCACTTCCAATTCCGACTCCATAACCCACACACACACACATACACCGACAAAAGTCAAATGTAAAACCCAAAATGACTACCATAATATTATGATTATGTGTGTGTGAACAAGTAAGTCAAGTTGAGTTGAGTTTAAGTTTTACTTTTACGGACACTATTACCATTACCACGGACACCGCAACCCAACAGGCAGTATTCCATTTTCAGAAATCATTTGGCAGTAAAGGAAGAACGACAGGACGAAAGAAAAGGGTAAAGGGCACACATAGTAGTAATACTACAAAAATACCTGGGAGAGAGAGCGAGTGTGTAAAAAGTTTATATTTTTACTAAAGTTGTGTGCATACATTTTATAGTTTCTACAGACACACATACACAGATATACCCACATACACACGTGTATACTTTATTTAAATATGTGTTAGGGTTTGTTTGTGTATCCACCACTACTTCACATTCACATTAAATATATATGAGTTTGGGGTTTTCGTTGTGAGCCACCGGAACAAGCCCGAGAAAAAGGAGAGCTAGAGAGGGATAGGAACGAAAACAAAGTAAAGTTTTATTTTTTTCCAGGCAAACCATAGAAACCAAAGTTGCATGCAACAGCACTTGAACGGACTTGAATGAAAAGGAAGAAAAACGCTTATGGCCATAATTATTAATTATTGAGCAATCATAGACTTCAGCCCTTATGTTTCTCCACCTTCCTTCCAAAAGAAATGAACTTACAAATTCAAAAGTGACTTTTTGGCTTTTTAACCCTTGCCCCCTCCTGAATAACCCTCCTGCACAATTTCACCAAATAGTTTTCCACTCTCTCTCTCCTGTGGCACTAAAACTTTTATTTGGCCCGTCATCAGTACTAATGGCAATTGTTTGCAATTAGTATATCTTTGGCAATTGGATGGATATAACCAATAACCGGAATTTTAGGGACAAAAATACCATGCCATGCGGTGTGATATTTTTGAATGCGGAAATTGAATGCAATTGAATAATAATGAAGCTTTAACACTACAGGGAATTGGCTGTTGCTTTTGTTCTAGTCATTTGGTATTTAGTTATGCAGATTTTTTTTATCGGG
Source organism: Musca vetustissima (assembly GCF_032173495.1). Lineage (NCBI taxonomy): Eukaryota > Metazoa > Arthropoda > Insecta > Diptera > Muscidae > Musca > Musca vetustissima. The sequence continues at coordinate 3,265 of NW_026884793.1, read as the reverse complement.
AATTTGTGGCTGGTTGGTTGGCATTGTTATTGTTGTTGCTTTTGTTGTTACTGTTACTGTTGCCGGTACTTACCTACTCTCCATTTTACATTTATTGTCTCTAACTTTACAGTGTGTTTTGAAATCTTCAAATAGTTTGAGGCATTTGCGTTCCTGCTGACACACCGATAGGGCATGATTACAGGTTGGCAATGCATCGATAGGATATGGATCTTTTTCGGCTGCAATGAAAAAGAAAATTTATCGTAAATTTTTTATTAGTTTTTAATAAAATGTTCAGTAAATAAATTAAATATTTTGATAGATATGGAAAAGAATAAAAATTAAAAAGTAGGAATTATTTATGTTTGTCAACCTTGATGAAATAATAAAAATAAAATTTAGATTCAATAGATACGAATGATGATTTCTAAACAGGTTCTGAGTCGATTTATGCATATTTAGATTTAGATATAGCTCCCATATATATTTTCGTCCGATATAATGTAATTGGTGTACCAAAGTCCTTATATATCGTTCGACTGGCACGAAATTTGGTATAGCGTACTGAATTAAGCCTAGAGTGATGTGTGTTAAGTTTCGTGAAAATCGGTTCAGATTTAGATATAGCTCCCATATATATTTGCGTCCGATTTTAGGTAAATAGTGCACCAATGAACCTATATATACTCCGATTTGCAAAAAAAAAAATTGGCATAGCGTACTGAATTAAGTCTAGAACGATGTGAGCTAAATTTCGTGAAGATCGGTTCAGATTTAGATATAGCTCCCATTTTAGTTATATAGTGCACCAAAGTCCCTATATATCCTTGGGTTTGCACGAAATTTGACATAGCGTACTGAATTAAGCCTAGAATTATGTGTGTTAAGTTTCGTGGAAATCGGTTCAGATTTAGATATAGCTCTCTTATATATTTTCGTCCGATTTTAGATAAATAGTGCATCAAAGTCCCTTTATATCCTTCGATTTGCACGAAATTTGGCATAGCGTACTGAATTGGGTATAGAATGATGTATGTTAAGTTTCATGAAAATCGGTTCAGATTTAGATATAACTCCCATATATATTTTCGTCCGATTTAATGTAAATGGTGCACCAAAGTCCCTATATATCTTACGATTTGCACGAAATTTGGCATAACGTACTGAATTGAGCCTTTAATGATGTCTGCCAAGTTTCCTGAAAATCGGTCCAGATTTATATATATATCTCCCGTATATGTTTTCCTCCGATTTAATGTAAATGGTGCTCCAAAGTACCTATATATCTTTCGATTTCCACAAAATTTGACACATAATACTATATTGAGTCTAGAATGATGTGTGTTAAAATTCGTGAAAATCGGTTCAGATTTAGATATAGCTCCCATATATATTTTCGCCCGATTTAAGGTAAATGGTATACCAAAGTCCCTATATATCTTTCGATTTACACCAAATTTGGCGAAACGTACTGAATTGAGTCTAAAATGATGTGTGTTAATTTTCGTGAAAATCGGTTCAGATTTAGATATAGCTCCCATATATATTTTCGTCCGATTTAATGTAAATGGTGTACCAAAATCCCTATAAATCTTTCGATTTGCACAAGTTTTGTAGGAATCGGTTCAGATTTAGATGTAGCTCCCATATATAGTCTCTTCCGATTTTAAGTAAATGGTGCACCAAAGACCTAAATTTAGGCCGACTGACACAAATTTTTGCACAACGTACTGAAATTAATATAATCTAGCGTGTGGAAAGTTTCGTTGAAATCGGTTCGGATTTGGATAGAGCTGCCATATATATTTTCTCCCGATTTTAAGTAAATTATGTACCAAGAACACAAAATGTGGCCGATGTGCAAAAATACTGAAACCAGTGAGCGTAGCAGTATAGTCGGATGGTGCCGACCATATGATACCCTATACAATATCCACGGAACTCTTACTTTTGGCGGATTAATTTTCCGAGCCTGAGCAATATTTCGTGATAGTGGCACCCTCTTGCCCGAGTAGAGGTCAACTGCACCACTTGCACCTTACACTGACTTATTTTCCGAACATTACTAATGTTCAGTACAGTCTTTCTAATTACTTGTCCAGATTACCCTCACCATGGATTGTGTTGTGAAGTTCGGCTTATAATTGTGGCCCATAGATCTACTCAAAAAAAGAAACACACACACACACAAAGTTGTTGGTCCACGTTTTCCCAAAATTATTATCTGATCATCACCGAAAAATTATAGGCGTTGTCCTTGACCATAACTGGACCCTCATGGAAAATTTCAAAGCGATCAGCGCTATATTTCCGCCCTCTAGTGTGGTAATGGGTTACTAAATAATATCTTAGTACGTATGTGTGACTACCACATCCGATTACATACGACGACATAATTGGTATCAATTTAAAGGTCAACCATTCCTCTTTGATATACTATCAACGGGTCTACATCCTTCAGGAGTAAATATATACCCTATAGAATACAAATTTTGTCATTTTTCACACAAAAGTCAGGGTTCATTTGACCCGCAAAATATTAACCGATCTTTATCAAAACAGGCATGCTTATTCTTTGGCCCGATCCCTTTCTCCATGAAAAATTCGCGATGTTTGGGCCATAATTGCGGCCTCTAGAGCGACCAGAATATTAGACAACCTTTGAGTTTTATTTCCATTCCATCCCCTAAATATTGACCGATCCTTATAAAAAAACAATAGGGACCTTCATTGACCAGAACCCATCCTACATGCAAAATTTCGTGAAGATTGGTCCATAACTGTGGCCTGTATCGTGTTTACAAATTATAATGGACAGACGGAAGGACGGACGGACACACGAGTCTAGATCGTCTCAGGTAGTCGATATATGACGATCGGTATACCTAAAGGTGGGTCTATGATCAATATTTCGCGGCGTTACAAACTCTTGGGGCTGCACAAAGCTATAATACCCTGACAACATAGTTGTGTAGGGTATAATTAGTATATGCGACGACTGTTAGGATTCATCTGTTGAATATACCCAAGGGGGTGAAGGGTATCATATAGTCGGCCCCGTCCGACTTTACTACTTTCCTTACTGTTTTTTTAATTTATTCACATTTAACATAGGTTTTAATGAGGGTTAGTCGAACAAAATTAAATCCCATTTTTAGGCACATCAACAATTCCAACTATATTCCATGGAACAATTACAACTATTTCAAACACAATAAATTCTCCATCATGTCTTCCATCTTCTTCCAGTGAAATATTTCGACATAAAAAACTTTCTATGTTT
>NW_026884792.1:0-58747 GCF_032173495.1 Musca vetustissima | reverse complement strand
CCGGAAATTTTAGCAACGAGTAAAACAACAAAACCGAAGGCTTTGGTGCAGATACATCCATCTGTAGAGATAAAGAAGGAAACCTAATAACAGATACAGACAACGTCTTGAGGATTTGGAAGAATTTTGAAAAGCTTCTGGTATCAAATAGTGGAGGTGAAGAAGATACCCCAGAACCAATAAGAGATGACGGTATAGAGTATAATCCACCTAGCCAAGATGAGGTCATAATAGGAGTCAATCGGCTGAAGAATAATAAAACAGCAGGTGCCGATGGATTACCAGCCGAATTGTTCATGACCGGTGGTCAGATGCTTGTCAGAGGAATACATGTCCAATTATTGGAACCTCATCATTCTGTATCCCGTGCACTAAAAAGAAGACAAGACGATATGTGTCAAATATAGAGGAAATAGTCTCCTTCGCATGACAGTATCAAAGCCGCATTCGACAGCTCAATCCTCTCAGAGGCGTATAAAGCCATGTCCGCATTTATCATTCCTGCAAAATTAAAAGGATAATTATGCAGGATAACTTTAACTGGCACAAGGTCAGCAGTTAATGTCGGAAAGGACCTCTCGGAGCCTTTCAATACCGATCGAGGATTTACCAAGACAAGGTGACAATTTGTCGTGTGACCTGTTTAACATCCTGCTGGAATGAATTGATAAGTAGTCTACCAAAGTGGGACTGGCAGTAAATGGTGAGAAGACCATGATGATGGTATCAACGCGCAAGACGTCCAGTACACTCGGACCAACTGTGGAATTATAAAACTACAGCATCGTGGTAGTGAACGATTTTATATAGCTCGGTACCGCCATAAACAATACTAACAACATCAACTTTGAAATCCGGAGGAGAATAGTGTTGCTCAACAGATACTACTATGGTCTGAATAAGAAACTCAAACTCAAAAGCAGGACCACCTCTCGCCATACGAAACTCACACTCTACAAGACGCTGATATTACCCGTGCCGTTGTATGTAACCGAAGCATGGGTACTTGCGAAAGCAGATGAGGCAGCTCTTGGAGGGTTTGAGAGAAAAATTCTCCGGATCAGCGTCGACATTGAATATCGACGTGGAATGAACCATGAGCTGTACCATCTTTCTCTGACTTCGCTGCAGCGACTACGCGGGCTAGGCCATGCTGTGAGAATGGGTGAAGATGCCCCTGTTCAAAAGGCATATAAAAGCGAGCCATGTGATGATTCTCGCAGAAGGGGGGCGGGCACGAATCCAATGGAAAGATCAAGTAGAAGTCAAAATCTTGGAAAATGGTTTTTCAAATTCGATGAGATGGACACAAGACCGACGCGCTTGGAAATCTTTTTTAAGCTCGGCTTATGAAACAACCGTTGTGTCATAAGCCAGCTAATCAAGTAAGTAATTACTTACAGGTCATAGGATGTAAGTTTTGTCATTTAGGTCCATTTCTTCTATGAGGAAGAAGAAGGCCTTCAGCTCTTCTTTGAGGAAGAAGAAGACCTTCAGCACTTCTATGAGGAAGAAGAAGACCTTCAGTTCTTCTATGAGGAAAAAGAAAACCCTCAGCTCTTCTATGAGGAAGAAGAAGACCTTCGCTCTTCTATGAGGAAGATGAAGACCATCAGCACTTCTATGAAGAAGAAGACCTTCAGCTCTTCTATGAGGAAAAAAGAAAACCTTCAGCTCTTCTATGAGGAAGAAGAAGACCTTCGCTCTTCTATGAAGAAGAAGAAGACCTTCAGCTCTTCTATAAGAAAGAAGAAGGCCTTCTGCTCTTCTATGAGGAAGAAGAAGACCTTCAGCTCGTCTATAAGGAAGAAGAAGACCTTCAGCTCGTCTATGAGGAAGAAGAAGAACTCCAGCTCTTCTATGAGGAAGAAGAAGACCTTCAGCACTTCTATGAGGAAGAAGAAGACATTCAGCTCTTCTATGAGGAAGAAGAACACCTTCAGCTCTTCTTTGAGGAAGAAGAAGACCTTCAGCACTTCTATGAGGAAGAAGAAGACCTTCAGGTCTTCTACGAGGAAGAAGAAGACCTTCAGCACTTCTATGAGGAAGAAGAAGACCTTCAGCTCTTCTATGAGGAAGAAGAAGACCTTCAGCACTTCTATGAGGAAGAAGAAGACCTTCAGCTCTTCTATGAGGAAGAAGAAGACCTTCAGCTCGTCTATAAAGAAGAAGACCTTCAGCTCGTGTTGTGAGAATGGATGAAGATGCCCCAGTTCAAAAGGCATATAAAATCGAGCCAAGTGATGGTTCACGCAGAAGGGGGAGGCCACGAATCCGATGGAAAGATCAAGTAGAAGCCAAAATCCCGGAAAATGGTTTTTCAAATTCGATGCGATGCATACAAGACCGACGCGCTTGGAAATCTTTTTTTAAGCTCGGCTTATGAAACAACCGTTCTGTCATAAGCCAGCTAATCAAGCAAGCAATTTCTGACAGGTCATAGGATGTAAATTTTGTCATCTATGTCCATTTGACCCGTAAAATATTGGCCGATTTATATAAAAACAGTCTTGCGTATTCCTTGACCAGTTCATTTTTTCTCGTGTAAAATTTCTTGATATTCTGATCACAATTGTAACACGTAGAGCGAACTTCAGTGCGGCTATGAAGAAGACCTTCAGCTGTTCTCTGAAGAAGAAGTAGAATACCTTTAGCTCTTCCATGAAGTAGAAGAAGACCTTCAGGAATTCTGCGAAGACGAAGACCTTCAGCTCTTCTATGAAGTAGAAAAAATCTTTCCATAAAAAAAATAAGAAGTAAAAAAAATACACCATAGAATGCAAATTTTGTCATCTGGGTCCACTTGACCCGCTATTCTGTGAAATATTGGCCGGTTAATATAAAAAAATAGTCTTTTATGCTTGTTACTTGACCCGTTCCTCTTCTGCGTGTTACGTAATATTCCTTCAGTGCAGCTATGAAGAAGACCTTCAGCTCTTCTATGAAGAAGAAGACCTTCAGCTCTTCTATGAAGAAAAATACTCTTCTACTGGTTATAGAATACCTTGCATATAGTGCCAAGTTTTCCTAATAATGTTTTTGGTCCACATCATTCCCTAAAAAGTAACTCATCATTACCAAAAACAGCAGGTGACTCTTTTGGTCAGAACTGTACCAAAAAATCATGATGATTTGTCCATAACTGTGATCTGTACTTTGTCATTTTCTTTAAAAAATAAACACATAATTCATTTTTTTAATTTATTACAATTGATACGTCATATCATCCACAACAATATTTACAATTTCCTTCCGCTGTTTTCCTTTGCCTGTGTGTGTGTATGTGTGTTTGTGTCCCTGCAATTATGAAAGTTTAAAGGGTTCCCGCCATTTAAAATAGATGGCTGATAATTGTTTATAAAGATTTCGTTGAATGCACAAACACACACATCTAATTAAATAAACATTATTTCTTTTCATATGTGTTAGTGTTAGTGAGTAATATATTGCCCTCCCACGCACACCAACACTCACACACACACAATTTACGACAATATCTTTCTTATAAAGTTATAATTTGTTTGCCGTGAATATAAGTGATGGAGACAGCGACAAGACCCACACATACACTCGCACAAACACCCGCACACACACACACATCAACTATTTATCACTACACAATGACAATCTCAGGCAACAATCACTCAACTTTTTAGTCCTGTTACTCCTGACATACATCTACGCATCAATACGAACCAAGGAACCGCCAACGAACGAACAATCATCAGAGTGTCAACAGACAAAAGAAAAAAAAAAACAGATTGCAGTTACATATCATCCTGCAGAGAAGACAATTATTCAATAGTTCGGTGATTGGGGGGTGGTAAGAAACTGAAACATAGTTGGCTCCATTAGTCGCCCCAGGATATTTTTATGACTTTTTAATTGTTTCTTATTAAACGACAAAGTGGGCAAATGTCAACAGCTAATAAGAAATCACGATGTTTAGATAGAGAATCAATAAATCGCGAACAAAATAGAATTGATTAGAAGAAATATGAAAAGTTACCTCAAATGGAAATTCGTCCTAAAGATGTAAGGAATCAACTTTCATACAACTCAAAACAAATTGGCAATAAAGCTCAACTTCATAAAGCTCTTCTGTGGAGAAGAAGAAGACATTCAGCTCTTCTTTGGAGAAGAAGAAGACCTTCGGCTCCTCTATGAAGAAACTCTTTTAGCTCTTTTATTATGAAGAAGACTTTCAACTCGTCTTTGAAGAAGACCTTCAGCTCTTCTAGGAGGAAGAAGAAGACCTTCAGCTCTTCTATGGAGAAGAAGACATTCAACTATTCAATGAAGAAGACCTTCAGCTCTTCTATGAAGAAGAAGACCTTCAGTTCTTCTATGAAAAAGAAGACCTTCAGCTCTTCTATGAAGAAGACCTTCAGTTCTTCTATGAAGTCAATCAACTATTCAATGAAGAAGACCTTCAGTTCTTCTATGAAGAACAAGACCTTCAGCCCTTCTATGAAAAAGAAGACCTTCAGCTCTTCTATGAAGAAGAAGACTTTCAGCCCTTCTATGTAGAAGAGGAAGGCCTTCAGCTTTTTTATGGAGAACAAGAAGACTTTTAGCCCTTCTATGTAGAAGAGGAAGACCTTCAGCTTTTCTATGGAGAAGAAGACTTTCAGCCCTTCTATGTAGAAGAGGAAGGCCTTCAGCTTTTCTATGGAATAGAAGACCTTCAGCTCTTCTATGTAGAAGAGGAAGGCCTTCAGCTTTTCTATGAAGTAAAAGACCTTTAGCTTTTCTATGAAGTAGAAGACCTTCAGCTCTTCTATGGAGAAGAAGACCTTCAGCTCTTCTATGAAGAAGAAGACCTTCAGCTCTTCTATGAAGAAGAAGACCTTCAGCTCTTCTATGGGAAGAAGAAGACCTTCAGCTCTTCTATGGGAAGAAGAAGACCTTCAGCTCTTCTATGAAGAAAACCTTCAGCTCTTCTATGAAGAAGAAGACCTTCAGCTCTTCTATGAAGAAGAAGACCTTCAGCTCTTCTATGAAGAAGAAGACCTTCAGCTCTTCTATGAGGAAGAAGAAGACATTCAGCTCTTCTATGAGGAAGAAGAAGACCTTCAGCTCTTCTATGAGGAAGAAGAAGACCTTCAGCTCTTCTATGAGGAAGAAGAAGACCTTCAGCTCTTCTATGAGGAAGAAGAAGACCTACAGCTCTTCTATGAGGACGAAGAAGACCTTCAGCTCGTCTATGAGGAAGAAGAAGACATTCAGCTCTTCTATGAGGAAGAAGAAGACCTTCCGCTCTTCTATGAAGAAGAAGTAGACCATCAGATCTTCTATGAAGAATAAGACCTTCAGCTCTTCTATGAGGAAGAAGAAGACCTTCAGCTCGTCTATGAGGAGGAAGCAGACCATCAGCTCTTCTATGAAGAAGAAGACCTTCAGCTGAAGAATACCTCCTTCAGATTTTCTAATTAAAAGATTTCCAGCTTTTCTAAAGAAAAGTAAATCACATCATCGATGAGGAAGAAAATCTCCAGATTTTCTACAAGAAAACCACAAGATCTTCTATGGTCAGATTCTCTAAAAAAATCATCAGTTCTTCTATATGCCGTATCAGATCTTCTCTATGAAGACCCTCAGCTCTTCCACAATAAGACCCAAAAATTGGTGGATTGGATTTGCTGGTGCCCAAACCAATTCGCCCATTTCTCCAACCCCTATTTTTGATTTCATTTCCTTCTCCAAATTATGAAATCAACAATCAACCAATTTACAGTAGCCACCTATGGACTTATCTTATCTTGTAAATAATCACATAACATAACATTATTATTATTTCATTTATAATGCATTTATTTTGTCCATGTTAATATTACAACGATAAACAAAATTACCCAATATATTACCCGGTGAATATTCATTTTTTTTTTTTGGAAATTATATTAATCAGAACCAACAATTAATTGATGACACGGCTTTTGCATTTATGTCTGCAACATGGCTAATAATAAAATGTTGGTGAAACCCTCTACGTAAATTGTGAATGGCCAAAACGATATGGTTGTAGGTTTTTTTTTTTTTTTTTTTGTTATTGATTATTGATGACATTTAACGGCAATAACTTATAAGTTCTAGATAAGAGATATGTTTTTTCGGATTATTAGCAGATATGTTTTTTTTTTATATAAGCGATATATCATGTAAAAGGGAAATACCATGATGTTAGGCTCCAAAAAAACTTTTTAGAGCTAGTCTGGGAATGTGGTCAGATAACCTCTAATGAGTGTTCACAAATTGTTGTCAATAGAGATGCAACATTTATGAGGGGGAAACCATACGAGGATTTAGGCTTGGCACTGTATGAAGTGTCAATTTGTAAAAGGAATGTCATAGTCAATCCTTATTTCAGATGCCGTCCTCCTTTATTCTTTTACAATAAATAAACATGTCATGTCTGCAGTCATCTTATGTGTTTCCACCTTTAAATGGTTCATGAAGCCAACCATGACACAATGAATAGGTAGTCCACTTAGCTCAGCTGATGTCTTGATTAACTGTCAAAGTGGGTAATTTCTACTTGAAGTCAATGTGCAGTGTTGCCAACCATGTGAAATATTATATGGAAAATTTGACAGATAATCGAGACAAAAACAAAGGTTTTTGTTTTGATACATCAACTTATAATCAGAGCTCCGATTTGCTCGATTTTACTCGCGAGTGAAAAATACTCCCGAGTGGGAGTACGAGAAGAGTACGAGTTTTTAAGGAGTATACTCTCCACTCTTTTATTTTGTTTGGGACGGCTCACGAGTACTCCTTATTAAAGAAAAAGAGTGAGAGTTAAAACGTTCGAAATAGAGTAAGAGTTCAAATTAAATTTGATTTTTTGGTTGTTTTTATGTGCGTAGTAGCAAACTGTTAATGTTGTTGATCTTTTGTGTGATGTGGGGAGATAGATCATATACATCATTACACATGTGACAAGTTACAAACCAAACATCACAAAACAAAGAACACAAACAACATCAAACGGAACAACGGTATCAAAAAAAAAAACAAAATAATAATAACCAGTGAGCGGAGCAGTATAGTCGGACGGGGCCGACCATATGATACCCTACACAACTTCCATGAAAATCTAACTGTGTGGTTCTATATTCTGAGATTGGGCAATATTTCGCGATATTTTCACACTTTTGACTGGCTAGAGGTCAGCAAATGTTACTAATAATCAGTACAGCACCTCTAATTACTTGTCCAGATTCCCATCACCGTGGGTAGTGTTGTGATGTTCGGCTTTCGACTCAAAAAGTACAAATAATTAAGTTTTCGGCCCACTTCATCCGAAAAATATTATCTGATCATCACCTCACATTTTAGGCGTTGTCCTTGACCATAACTGCAAACCTCATGAAACATTTCAAAGCGATCAGCGCTATATTTCCGCCCTCCAGTGTGGTAATAGGTTAATATATAATATATCAGAGTACCTACGACAATATAATTGGTATCAATTTAAAGGTCAACCACGCCTCTTGGATATATTATCAACTTCTCGGGTCTATGTCCTTTGGTAAATATATACGCTATAGAATACAAATTTTGTAATTTTTCACACAAAAGTTCGGGTCCATTTGACCCGCTAAATATTGACCGATCTTTATCAAAACGGGCATGCTTATTCTTTGGCCCGATCCCCTTCTCCACGCAAAAATTCGCGGAGTTTGGGCCATAATTGCGGCCTCTGAAGCGATCAGAAAAACCGACAAAAATAAAGTTTTTGGTCCATTTCATCCCCTAAATATTAACCGATCTTTTCCAATTTCCAAAAACAATAGGGATCTTCATTGGCCAGAACCCATCCTACATGCAAAATTTCCCGAAGATTGGTCCATAACTGTGGCCTGTATCGTGTTTACAAATTATAATGGACAGACGGACAGACGGACGGACGGACACACATGTCTAGATCGACTCAGCTAGTCGAGATATGACGATCGGTATACTTAAAGGTGGGTCTAGGACCAATATTTCGCGGCGTTGACAATATAGTTGTGTAGGGTATAATAAAAGAGTACTCGACAAGAATGGAATCTGCTCGATTTCGAGCGAATTTCCCTCCCACTCGAATACGAGCGAAGCACTTGCGCTGTTATTTGAGTGGAAGAGAAAAATACAGTATACTCGTTTTACTTTTTCTACTCGCAGGAGTACTCCCGCTCGAATTCGAGCAAGTTTCACTCTTTACTCGAATTCGAGCGAGCATTTCGGAGCTCTGCTTATAATTGCATCATTAAGCCAACATAACATGCAAAGCCTGAATGTCCTCTTATGTGTTTCCCCCTTAATGCTGGCAATGCCGATTATTTTTATCTACGAATGCAACTCTGATTTATTCTGTCCAACAACCAAATTTTTACTTGGCGACAGATCTGTTTGTTTAATATCGAAATTAGTTATGTTCCTCAATACTTTGTACAAATTGTTACTGGATGTTATTCGTTTACGCAAAAATCTAATGAAAGGGAGCGGATTGAAAGAGGATATTTGACAATTGTATTACTGAATATTTACAAATTCTTACTGGAAAATTTAACCAATCAACATTTTTCCAGTAACATCAACTGATATTTTATCAGCTGTTTTGTTATAATTTGAAGGCAAACAAAACAATTTGTTTACAAATAACTTGAAAGTTTGGTAATGTTTTTTTTCGATTATTTATATTTAAACATTAAAATGGACAATGAAAACGCAAGTACAGATAAATATAAATAATACAACTAACTGATCATGGCATAATTATTGAAGGTAGCCTCTTTGAGAAATTGATAATGGCAGCCCTTTTTAATTCCATAAAATTTTAGTCAGTTCTGTACTACAAGAATCTACTATTTTTTTACGATAATATAAAGTTAAAAAGCATTTAGTATGGCCGGGCCGAATTCATAGAATTTTACGCTGATCAAGAATATATATATACATCCCATAATCGACGGACCCATCTGGCAACGCCATAACATTTGACAGAGATGTCACATCGCTTAATGACATACCGCGTTGGAAGCGTCAGTCCAAGCAGATTTTTACCATGAACCAAACACGCCACGCGAGCGCTCTGAAATAGTTGAAATTTACATTCAACAGAAGAAGTCAATTGTGAAAACTCAATGTGCTTTTAAAATAGTCTTGTGTCGTTCATGAACGACCTAGTTCAATTGAACGAGTCAGTCCACTGAACGAGTGAACGACATAGTTCATTTTTAATTATTGCCGTTCACTGAACGATTTTGTTTACCGAACTCAGTCGGTCTCTGAACGACTTTGCTCAATGAACGCCGTCGGTCTCTGAACGACATTGTATTTTCTTCTACACCTTGAGTGTTGTTCACAGGACCACTGACTTTGACCAACTGAACGGCATCAACTACGTGTAATATATTGTTGTCCCATTTCATGGAATGCGGTGCTTAAAAGATCAAATGCTACAGTAGTGATTTACGTATAGCTGGAGGGTCAATAAATAATATGAAGCGATATTTAAATCCACGGAAAATAGCAAAGGTGTCCGGAGCAACAACTGCAGCGCAAAAAAGTGTGCTGCCGAATATAACGGAGTTATGCCATCGACCACCACCCATTAACAAAGTGGAGAAAATAGATAGGAAAGTCCTTCGAATGATTGTGAAAGGTAATCATTCATTACGGTTGGTTGAACTGCCAGAACTTAATTGAAGGATATAGGCAACTGAACGAAGTGAACGACCTAGTTCACTTTTAAAAAAATGATCTAGTTCGTTCGATCACCGAACTGAACGAGATTGCCCAAGTCTATTTTAAAACATTAAAAAATGTGAGAAGTGCGCCTTCTAAGAACACCATTAAGCGTTTATACGAAAAATTTTCGACTGGTAAGGCTCTTTCTAATCCGAAGAGGCCATATAAAAGTCGACCGAGGCGATCTGCCGAGAATATCGCTGCCGTACGAGCCAGTGTTGAGAGGTCCCCAAGAACATCCCAAAAACGCCGTTCTCAGCACTTGGGCATGGCTCGGTCCCCTTTACAACGGATTATTCGCATTGATTTACATTTGTTCCCGTACAAAATTCAATTGACGCAAAGAATGTTGCCTGCGGACAAGCCTCGTCGATTGGAATGGGCCCAAAGAGTCATCGAAATGGCCGAAGATGACGAGCAATTTTGGAACAAAATTATCATGTCCGATGAAGCCCATTTTACATTGAATGGGACCGTATATAAGCAAAATTTGCCGTTTTTACGCCACTGAAAATCCTCAGGAGATTCAAGAAGTGCCTCTTCATGACAAAAAAGTCACAGTTTGGTGCGGCGTTAGTGCGAAAACGGTCATTGGGCCGTTTTTCTTCCAAAATGAAAATGGTCATGCTGTTACCATCAATCAGGAGCGTTATCGCGACATGATGACCAATTTTGTGATGCCAATTATTCGTCGAAAGCGTATGAGACAGTTCTGGTTTCAACAACATGGCGCTCCACCGCACACAAGTCCCATAACAATCGATTTTCTGAAGAATTTGTTTCCGGGCCGTTTGATGTCGAAAAGTGGTGATTTGGACTGGCCACCGCGTTAGCCCGATTTGACGCCACCTGACTTCTTCTTGTGGGGATATTTGAAGTCAAAGGTTTACGTTAACAAGCCAAGGACCGTAGAAGAGCTCAAGGACAACATTCGTGAAGAAATAGCCGTTATTCCGGCCGATATGTTGACAAAAACGATGGAAAATTCAGCAAAAAGGCACAATACGTCATCAACGCCAGAGGCGGCCATTTGAGAGATATCATATTCAAAAATTTATGTAAACAAATCTATTTGGAACAAATTAAATGATTAACATTGCCAAACGCCAATTTTTTTCTTTGATTTAAAAAAAAAAAAAAAACATGGGTCCGTTGAATATGGACAACCCTGTATATATATACTTGATAGGGTCGGAAATGATTATTTCGATGAGTTACAAACGGAAAAACAAAATTAATATACCCTCCATACTATAGTGAAGGGTATAATAAATAATATAACTAAAAGGTTTTCGCTTGCTATTCATTTTTATTTTTTCTAATAAAAAAATTAACTCTTTTAGCTCAAACTTTTTGTTGTTGTTATAAGCTGTTTCGATACAACTTTTTGCTGGACGTTGTTCGTTCATTTTTTTTTACTTTCAGTAAAATCTTACTGAGTAAATGTTACTGAAAAAATAAACGAACATACCTATTAACAAATGTTACTACCTGTTGTCTGGTTACTCCTAAACACATCCAGTAAATTTCCCTCTCTTATACTCGACGTTTGAGTAAAAAGACAACACCCAGTAAGATTTGGTAACACTTCATGGTGCAAAAATATATCGAAACAAAAACATTGGTTTTTTAGCCGGCCATGTGTCATATTGTATCTAGTAATATTTCTCATGGTTGGCAACATTGCACAGTAGAAACTACTCACTTTGACAGTTAATCGAATCGATTCAGCTGAGCTAAATGGACTAACAATTTATTATGACAAGGTAACAATAGTTACCAAATATCGAGTAAACAGACACAGTTAAACGGCTTATACATTAGAACTTTTTATCGGGTTAACCTACATTATGAGGATTTATTTGACAAATATGCAAAGGAACTGACAATTGAAACCCACTGGGTTAACGAAATCCTGTTAAATGTAAACGTACCATTATTAACATATCAAATTATCAGTATCAACCATGGTACAATTATAAAAGGTAACAGCAAATCCCAGCTGATTTGATTCCAACGTAATACTAGTGTCAATATGCATTTGACAAATTATGTTTTTAAAAATCACCCAACAGGAAAATTGGGAACTTATTCAATTCGAAATTGTTCTTTATTAAATGTCCTCCCGTATTCAATTTAAACTCCTTGTATATTAGAACTTTTTACCGGGTTAACCTACTTTATGAGGATTTATTTGACATATATGCAAAGGAAATGACAATTTAAACCCACTGGGTTAACGAAATCCGGTTAAATGTAAACGTGCTGTTACTCAATCTGCCTGCTGGGATCGTTTGAGGAAGCAAATCTTTCTTCAAGGAACAACTCGCTATTCCCAGCATTTGCATATGTGTTACACCTATATATGGCAATGGCTCAATTATAGTAAAGATGTGGAAGCGATAGAAATATAAATTTGATATATTTTCATTCATGTTTTTCAATTTTTATTTTGTGGATTCAAAAATATTTCATTTTCAAAATAAAAATAATTTGTTTGTTTACATTTTTCTGTCAAAAGAGTTGACACTAGTAGAACTTACAACAACAAATTTCCATGTGGTTGTTGTATCGTTTGTTGTACAACAACACTTGCTGTTACCGTTTATTATTATACCATGAGTATCAACATGGAATAAATATTACAAGAGCTGTGTTCCCAAACTTGCAATTTTCGCACTGTGATAAAAATAAACGTTGACATAGTACTTTGCAGAAGTAGTGTTGCCATACAATATAAACTTTATTCGTTTATATTATTGTTTCAGTTATTTTTTTGTAATTCCGTAAATTATTTTTTTTTAATATTTTATTATTCGCAACATAACATCTATATATATAAAAGAGCTTATGGTGTTTCTACACGATATGTATTTTACATATGTGCTGTCACTTTTTTACATATGGAAATCGAACTCGTCATGTGAAACATACGGAAATTTCAATGTGTCAAAACGATATGCAATTACATATGTATTTTTTTCCGAATAGGACGCGCTCTATTTTCTTATGTGAAACATAAGGAAATCAGCTGTTTGAATGAAACACATTGTTGGAAGAAAATATTTCAATTGCAAGTCAAAGAAAAGGATGAAAAGGCAACAATTACAAATTATTATTTCGTTTGTAGGTGTATAATAAAGAAATATGTTGATTTAAGAAAAAATAAAAGTGATTTTTTTTGTTTATAGGTTATGTCATATGTAAAATACATATGCCGATTTGAACACAAAAATAAATGTTTTGTGTACGCCGCTAATTTTGACACACATAAGGAATTACATATGGATGAAATAAGTGACAGCACATATGTAAAATACATATCGTGTAGAAACACCATTAGTGTTAAGTGAGTGAGTGACTGACAGATCATCGCCCAGACGAAACGGTTGAAGCTAGAACCTTGAAATTTTGTGTGTGGGTTGTTGTTGGTGTGTAGGCTGGGTTTTTGGAATAAGCTGGGTTTTTGGAAATTCGAACTAGAAGAGTACGAAATGTACTAAACTGTACCAAATATGGTACCCTTTGTATTAGGGGAACGCGAAGAGCTAGAATTCTGAAATTTGGAATGTGGGTCAGTGATGAAAAGTTAGAAAGATGTACAAGTTGAATTTAGGTGAACACATAGAGCTGGAGTCTTCAAATTGTGAAAAAAATGACTGTTGAATGTAGGATTGAGGTAGGTGAACACATAGAGCTTAGGTGAACACATAGAGCTGGAGTCTTCAAATTGTGAAAAAAATTACTGTTGAATGTAGGATTGAGGTAGTTACTTATTGGTACGAAAAGTACTATATTGTACCAAATTTAGTACAATTTGGATTTTGCTTGAAAGGATAGAGCTGAAATCCTGAAATTTGAAATTATAATTACTGTTGAAGATTGAGCTATAGAGACATCTTTGCAAATTCGTATTTATGTGTACGAAAAGTACTAAACGAAACTAGATTTGGTACAATTAGGATTTGAGTGAACGGGGAGAGCTGGAAACCTAAAATTTGGAATAATGATTGCTGTTGAAATATAGAATTGAGATATGGTACTATATTTGGTACAACTTGATTATTTGAGAACGGATAGAGCTGGACTCCAGAATTTTGGAATTAAAATTCCTTGTGGAGTGAAGGATTGAGGTAGTTTAGGAAATTCTTAATTATAGTAACGAAAAGTACTAAATGGTATCAAATAGTTTGCAAATTGTTTTTGCGTGAACGGATAGGGCTGAGATTCTGAAATTTTGAATTAAAATTACAATTAAAGTGCAGTATTGAAATAAGTCTGTAGTTTGGAAAAATTGTCGTTATGTGTACTAAATGGTACAAAATTTGGTACAATTTGGATTAGAGTTAACGGATAGAGATGGAAAACTTAGGATTGGAAGGAAAATTACAGAATGAAGGTACTTTTGGAATTTCGTATTTATGGACAATTAATGGTACTAAATATGGTACAATTCGTTGTCTGTGAGCGGGAATCCTAAAATTTGAAATTAAAATTAAGGTTAGAGTGTAGGAAGGGACATGGAGATAGTTTTAAAAATTCGTAATTATTTGTACTAAATTGTACTAAGTTTAGTACAATTTAGATTTGAGGGAAATGATAGAGATGGAGAACAATAGAATTACTGTTATGGGACAGAATTGACACATTGTTGAAAATTCGAACTCATAAGTACGGAAAGTACAAAATATGGTAAAATTGAGATCTATGTGAACGGGTAGGGCTGGTATCCTAGAAATTATGATTAAAAATACTGTTGAAGTGTGGAATTGAGGCAGTTTTAGAAACTCGTACTTACGTCTATGAAAAGTAATAAATGGTACTAAATTTGGTGCAACATGGGTTTTGGTGAATTTCAAATCATGAAAGTTGCAAGGGTAGGAAAAGTACAGAATGGTACCCAATCTGATACAATTTAGTGAACATATAGAACTGGAATTCTTAAATTTGGACTTACGATTAATATTTGAAAGGTTTGAAAGATTGAGATAGGTATGGAATATGGTGAACGGGTAGAACTCGAATCATCAAACTTGCAACCTGGGAGTGTAGGAAAAGTACAGAATGGTACCAAATCTGATACAATTTAGTGAATATATAGAACTGGAATTCTTAAATTTGGACTTACGATTACTATTTGAAAGGTTTGAAATGTTGAGATAGGTATGGAATATGGGTACGAAATGTAGAGAATGATATCAAATATGGTATGGTTTAATGAACAGACGGAGCTGAAATTCTTAAATTTGCAATTACGATTACTATTTAAAAGCAGATTTGATTTACATTTAGCAATTTGTACTTATGAGTACCGAAAGAACTAAATTTGGTACAATTTGGACTTTGGTGGAATTAAGATTACTGTTAGAGTGCAGGATTGATGTAGTTTTAGAAATTCTTACTTATGGGTATAAAAAGTACTAAACGGTACTAAATTTGAAACGATTAGAATTCAGATTACTGTTGAAGTGTAGTATTGAGCTTTGGAGACAACTTTGGAAACTCGAATTTATGTGTATGAATAGTAAATAGAAAATTCACTGAATTTGGAAAAAATGGGATTTGGTACTTATGTGTTCGAAAAGTTCTAAATGGAACTGAATGTGGAACCTGTACGTTTCTGCTAAAGTGTTTAAATGGAATTCTGATCAATTTTTAATATCTATGTAATGGAAATAAGAAAGAGATTTCGGAAAATAGTGCTGATGTGTATGAAGAGTATTTAATTGTAATAAACTTGATATTAGATGTAGGAAAGAAAAGAGGTGGAATTCAGAACTATAGTACAACAAATTGTACAGTATTCACGATTTCCATATGATTTTTTTTGTTTGAATTGGTATCGTTTGCCTAGTTTTGTTTATCTTTGTTGTATTAGTTCGGCTGTAGGCTTTTTAAAAGTAAAAATCGTTTTTAATTTTGATTTTTAATATTTATTGTTTCCAATATTTCGATTGGATTCTCCAATCATCCTCAGGGATCTACAATTACATATATTTACATATACATATATTTTAACAATAACAATATGTAAATAAACTTACTTGAAGAAAGTTATGTTGTCTTTATGTCAACGTTCTTACTTCAACTAAAGTCTAACAGATTTGTATTTGTTTACTGTGTGTCTATAGATTTGAGCGCAGTTGTCTGTGTCGGTTTTATAATTGAGTCGAGTGTCAAGTGGAGTGTTGATTATGTGCAACATCTCAAGAGTAAACCTTTTTTGATAATTACTTTCTTGAGTTAGAATTTGTATGTCATTAAAATCTGGGGTATGTCCTGTTTTTGTGCAGTGTGCTGCAAGGGCTGTTTTTTGCTCGGTATACTGCGTCGGATTTCTCCTCGTCTTGTATTTTACTTTCTAATTTGGTGAAAAGATTATTCAACGTGTTTGTAGTTTTAAATGCCAGCTCAAATTTTGTGTTGTCGTAAATGTTAGAATGTTTTAATCTTTCTGAAAATCCACTTGTATATGTCATAGTTTTGTAAATTTTCTCGCTGTTGTCGCTTGTTTTCTTTGTCTTTTCTTTTCTTGCTCGTATCATGAGATTGTCAATAGTTTTATCCGGAAAATCATTTTTCTTCAGGATCTTCTTAATTATATTAATGTTTTTGTTGTGATAGTCTGGATGGCTTATGTCTAAAACTCTATTTATGAAATTGGATGCGGTGTTGATTATTGTTCTTCTCGGATGTCTAGATGTAAAGTTAATCAGTCGTCCCGACGCTGTAGGTTTCTGGTACCGGTCAAGTTTAAGATGAGGTCCTATTCGTATCACTAGTGAATCCAGATATGGCAATTGGTTGTTGCTTTCAAGTTCCATAGTAAATTGTATTTGAGAGTTGAATGAGTTCAAGATGTCCAAATTGTCCTTTATTTCGTCTTTTTTCATGACTGTAAAAATGTCGTCCACATATTTGGTCAAAATCTTTGGTTTTGTGTACATTCGCTGTATTGATGAGTCCAGTAATTTCTCCATAACTATGTCAGCTATGACAGGGGAGGAGAGCCCATAGGCATACCTTTATTTTGTTTAAATATTTTGTCATCATATATGAAATATCTTGTGTCCTTTATACATAGCGTCTGAATTTCCATGAACTATTCTTTTGTCATAGATGTATATGTTTTAATTGTATCCCACTTATCTTCTATGGTGTTGAGAGCAAAATTTACTGGTATGCTAGGGAAAAGTGATACAACGTCAAATGAAATTAAGATTTCGTCGGGGTTGATCTTTATGTGCTCAATTCTTGTTTTAAAATCTTTTGCGTCTTTTTTTTACGTTATATTGCGAATTCTTTGTCAGGTTCTTCAATATGTTTACCATATATTTACAAAGATCGATAGCTGGGGAGTTAATTGTGGAGCATATGGGTCTCAAATGGGTACCATCCTTGTGAGTTTTGGGTAACCCATAAAATCTTGGCGCAGTTGATGTCTTATTCGTCATTTTATATTTTTCAGTTTCATTAATTATCTTTAATTTAAATAATTTTTCCACCAGAGAATTGTTTTTGTTTTGTAATATATTCGTCGGATCTCTTTTTAAGCGTCGGTATGTGCATATATCTCCCAAAATTGCTCCCATTTTTGTTTGGTATTCATTTTTGTACATGGCTACTGTTTTCCCACCTTTGTCCGCACTGGTTATGATCAAGTCATCATTTTTTTTTTTTTTTGTATTCCCTTTCCGCTTACGAAGTAGCGGCCCGTTTGCTAGTATATGTATAAAAGACTCTGTAATATCATTAATTTGTCGATTGATTTAAGGGGAACATTTGGTAACCCTATCTTCTTCGGCCTTACTTCAAATCAGCTGTTTATGTCAAGCTAGCAATTCAGTTGAAGAAAATGCAACACAAACCTTAGTATATATTTAAAATTGGGTTTTGATGGCGTTTCTTTTTAATTTTGTGATTTTAATCAAATTATATGCAATATTAACATATCAATCTATCATCATGTGTCTTTTTTATTTCAAAAAAAAAAAAAAATATTCTTTTATATAGAAAAACATGAATACACTCGACTCTCACTATTAAAATGTATGTGTAAGGAATTCACTTGAAACGGGTATAAAGTGTGTTACAGAACAGCTCGGCACGAGTTCTATACAATTCTAATGTTAAAGTGACTGCCAGAACATGCTCGTATATTTATTTTTGAATTTCCGTTATTAACACATTATTTTGGTCATACAGGAGATTAAAATAATACAACACTGTTGTATTTCAACGTAACACCACATGCAGATGTCGCTGTTGTGTCGCAGTGACAGCTGCAATCAAAAAGCAGGTCTGCCAACCTAACAATAATAAAATTCTTTTTGTCAAATTTGTGAATTCTTCGCGCAGGGTGAATTTTTTTCGCAGGTAAAAAATCGATGATTTTCTAAAACATCTACTTAGAAAATGTGAAAAATCCAACAAAAAACTAGAGAGGGGCCGAAGAAAAATGAAAAGATCTAAAAATTAAGATCAGAAATGTGTTGCCAAATCCACAAAAGATGGATCAAAACAAAGTGTTGAAATTTGACCCCCTACTGTCAAATATGATGGTGCAAAAAAGTCTGAATGAATAACCAGTTCAAGTGTTAAGGGTTAAATGCCGGTTGGTGATTATGGAATAGATTATGAAATGAGTGATGAAAAGTGTAGCAGATAATATTGAAAACATTTTGTTTGAAATCAAATCTAATTGAATGTCTTTGTGTTGTTCTTGTTTCTATTTATAGTCCAGCCTAAAAATGCCAGAACTTACTGAAATCAAGTCTGATGCTCCCACTACCTCTACCGCTCCAGCTGCTGAGGCCAAGCCCGTACAGGATGTCCGTGTAGAAGATGATGGCAGTGACAGCGACTCCGAGGATACCATTCCCGAGTTGGAGGATGCCGGTGCTGGAGCCACCCAATTGGGCGGTGGTGCCACCGGTTTGCCCATTGACTTGGTCTCCAAGGCTAAGCAATCGCGCGGCGAAAAGAAGGCCCGCAAAATCATGTTGAAATTGGGCTTGAAACAAATCCAAGGTGTCAACCGTGTCACCATCCGCAAATCCAAGAACATCTTGTTCGTCATCAACAACCCCGATGTCTACAAGAACCCCCACAGTGATACCTACATTGTCTTCGGCGAAGCCAAGATCGAA
The DNA here is from genome assembly GCF_032173495.1 of Musca vetustissima. Lineage (NCBI taxonomy): Eukaryota > Metazoa > Arthropoda > Insecta > Diptera > Muscidae > Musca > Musca vetustissima. The sequence goes on along the minus strand of NW_026884792.1, from coordinate 39,860 downwards.
GATTTGTCACAACAAGCCCAAGTGGCTGCCGCCGAGAAATTCAAGGCCCCCGAAGGTGCCAGCGCTGCCGATACCATTGGCACCACCTCCTCGGTTGCACCCATTGCCGAAGAAGACGAAGAGGAAGTCGATGAGACTGGCGTTGATGAGAAGGATATTGAATTGGTTATCAATCAAGCCAACACCACCCGCGCTAAGGCTATTAAGGCTCTCAAGAACAACAACAATGATATAGTCAATGCCATTATGGAGCTGACGATGCTTTAAATTGCTGCGAGTGCCGTTCACAATCCCCCCCATAACATGAATAAACTCGCCTTATTCATAATGATGGTAGAGATTCATGGCCTGCATTTTAAGTTTCATACCCGCCTCAGCAAAAAAACAACAACCACAAGTAATCACATTTATTACTACTATTATCTAAAGAAAAAACTACAACAACAACAAGTAAATACATTTTACAAAAAAGTAATTTTATTCAGACTTCTTCGTTCGCCGCATTAATTTAGCATTATTTTGTTTTTCTTCGGAAAAGATAATTTTTGTTTTAAGGAAACCTCAACAACAACCACAATTATCGTTGATCGTTAAAATTAAACCAACAAACAAAAAAGAAACCTTATTTAAGGTTAAATTTTCCTTTTATCTGTAGTGTGGTGGTGTAACCAACCTCACTTCCGCATGAGGTGAAGTTTGTTTACCTTAGTCTCAGTGGAACACTACAACAAGAAAACAAAAACATTTTTTTTGGTATTTAGTTTTTATATTTGAAATTTTACCAAATTGTGTAAAATTTTAGATACAACAAAATGGAAATGTATGTTATTTTTTTTATTTCTTAAATAATAAAAAAACAAAAAATGAGAAAATTCAAAACTATACAAAATACCAATTAAATTGATTTTCAATTAAAGGGGATATGGTGGTGGGGGAAAAACAAACTACACATTGGTCTCAGCTGGTGTCACCTTTATCAACAAACATAACATGTGATGGTGTGTGAGTCATTTATAGAATCTTGCCATTTATGGTGATCTGTGTGTGTGTGTGTGATCGGATTCCAAAATAGTTGTTGGTATGTATTTAATTGCTATATTTATACAAATTAAATTATAGATTTATAGAAATACCTATTGATGTGGAATATCATCTCTGTCAGAATAGGAAAGGCTCTATGAATCGGGAAGCTTTTTGTGATTTATGTATTGAATTGGAGACCTACGGCTTTTATAAAGACAGAATACAAATTGAAGTAGGTATATCCACATGATTACACAGTGACCACTTATGGACAATATGTCTTTTTGAGATCTTTATAGCTAGACGGTCTCCATAGCTAGACGGTACTTCGAAAGCTATGGGACCTAACAGGAATTAACAGAGTTTGCTATTTCTATTATCAGATGTTATTCAAACTGACTAAATATTAGTCATTTTTGTATACCCTTCACCACACTGTGAGTTTTATGCCTTTATGCACATGTTTGCTACAGGCAAAAGGAAACGAGATAGACCCATGGTTCCTTTTGAGAAAATGCATAGAATCACTTTCTGAGTCGATTTATGCATGTCCATCGGTCCGTTCGTCAGTCTGTCTGTCCATGTTAAATTGTAAACAAAGTACAGATCGCATTTATAATTTGAATTGGATGAAACCCCTATTGAAATTGTAACAAATCGTTTTCGTCCGCTTTTATGTAAATGGTGTGCCAAAGTCCCTTTATATATCTTTAGATTTGCTCGAAATTTGGCATATCGTACCGAATTGAGTCTAGAATGATGTGTGATAAGTTTCGTGGAAATCGCTTCAGATTTGGATTTAGCTCCCATATATATATATTTTCGTTCGATTTTATGTTAGTAGTGTACCATAGCCCCGATAGCATACTAAATTAAGTCTAGAATGATGTGTTCTAAGTTTCGTGAAAATTGGTTCAGATTTAGATATACCTTCCATATATATTTTCTTCCGATTTTATGTAAGTGGTGTATCAAAGTCTCTATATATCATTCGATATGCATGAAATTTGGCACAGTGCAGTGAATTGAGTCTAGAATGGTGTGTGCTAAGTTTCGTGAAAATCGGTTCCGATTTAGATATAGCTCCCATATACAGCTCCGTCCAATTTTAAGTAATTGTTGTGCACCAAACTCCCAATTTTTGTCAGATTTAGACAAAGGAATGGACCAATGGCTCGGACATGAAGGCTTATTAAATATAATAGGTGTTGCAAAGCTTGGTTCAAATCGGATGGTGCGTTCGCATGAGTACAAAATCCATTTTCAGCTAAATTTGGACAATCTTGTGGACCAATTTTCACATCTTCGAAATGAATTTGAGTTTGAAAGAAATATTACGATGTTCAAACTTTGTATTGTATGAAATCGGTTACTCTAATTGAGTCGGCCGGCCAGACAAGCATTTGTAAATCGACTCCAAATATTTCGATGATAATAAACATAATCACAAATTTTCGAAATCCCTTTCTTATTTGCTTTATACAGATTCAAAAGTGATTAGAATTCCAATTGTGTATTATAGCACAAACCTATAGGTTCCACATTTAGTTATATTCAGCACTTTAGTTAAATTCGGCACTAGCATATATGTACACAAGGCTACCTTTACCAAAACCCCTATGTTATTTCTTTTTAATTCTTCGCCAGTGACCCACATTCCAACATTCCGTTACCCAAATCCAATGTTTTCCAAATTTAGTGCATTTATACGTACACATAAGATATGAAGAGATCTCAAGGGGAGAAAAGGGAGAGGAGGGAGGAAAGAAAGAATAAGAAGCTAAAAAGAAGTATTAAGGAGGAAGGTGGGAATAGTTTGGATGGCTACAGAAGGACAGAAAAACATATTACGTGCTAAGGTTGCACTTTCCCAACCACTTTAGGCTTCTAATGATCCTGTAGATTAGAGCAGGTTCCGTTGTTGAGAAGAAACTAAGACTCGGTGGAAAGTGAGCACCCCCTAGTCTGTGCCGCCTGTAGGCCAGGACTGGGCAGTGACACAGGAGATGTTCAATTGTCTCGTCTCCTCCTCGTCAACGCAGTGTCTTCAGGAATCAGTAACAGCATGGTACCATTTACTGGTAAAGACCTGATATTGCACTGACCAGTAATTTTTCCTGTCATTACTCTTATTTCAGTTTCGCTCAGATTCAACAGTTAGTGTGTCCTTTTGTAGACAGCGACACAGGAGATGCTCACACAGATGAAATATGATGCTCAATTGCTAGGTCGTAGATTGAGATCCTCGTCTAGCTAATTCGTTTGCTTTTTCACACAGCCGATAGCTGTAAGTTCTTCCAAAAATGTACTACACTTGAGGACGACATTAGATGCCTAGCCTTTCAAGGTAGACGTCAGCCCCTGTACCTTCTTTCATCTTGGATCCATCTGTATCGAAAGCCAGACCGTCTAGAGGAGAGTTACTCCAGTTCCAGTCGTCTCTACAAGGGATAAAGACATCTATATCGTCAAATCTCAGGCCTGTTAATATATATTCGTTTAGTTGTTCGTGTTGGTCCAATGTCATACCGAGTTCGTTCAGGATACATCCATGTCCGTAGGTACAATTTCGCCATAGATTTTGTCATGCAGTCTTAGGCACCACCGCACTGCCTGACATTTTATGCTGAGACACAGAGGCTTTAAGTTCAATATTGCGTTCAGAGCTGTATGTGGGGTGCTTCTCGCGGCTCCGAGGCGGGGCTTTGTACCTTAACTTTGACTTGAGTTTTCTGGTTGTCGACTTGTTGCGCAAGGAGTGCCACCAAACAAGTGAAACATACTTATGGGTCGAATTTCCAAAAAACCCTTTAGTTAGTCTTTTCAGAATTCCAACTATTTGTCTAATACAAAGGGTACCATATTTAGAGTACATTGTAGTACTTTTCACACCCTTCTAGTTCGAATGTACAAACACAACGCCAAAAATTGGACATAATTATTTCTTTATTTAATCCACAACAGTATGAGTCATTTTAATGTTCAACAAGTTTCATTTCACATATGCACACAAAACAATTTATTAACTTTTTTATTTTATTCAATAATTGATACCCCTTTTTAAATTAACTATATATAAATAAAAACCATACCTAACTACAAAATATAAAAAATAAATAAATTCAGACACACACACTCAGATAGGTTTGGTTGGTGTGACACTTCTCATTCACACCACTTGACAACCCTCGGTGGCGATAATATCTTTTTCAAGTACTTAGCAAGGTAATTAGAGATTCTGGAAACTTGTTTAAAGACATTATGAATAAATACTCTTATTTGTTTATGTGTGTGTTTGTGTATATATATGTAAACAATAATATATTATTAAATTGATTATAACAGATTGTCTAGGTGTAAAATAATAAGAATTCAACAAATATAACTCTTTGTAAAATAAATTAAAAAAAACTAGAAACTCAGACATTTAGGAAGGAATTAATTAAGTACAACAAAAACCTGTACTGTATATTAGGTGTTATATACTTGAGATTAAGAGAGAAAGAGTTAATAAATTAATAAAGAAAAGAAATGCTTATAATTAAACCCAGGTTTCCCTTTTACATATGTAATATAATAATGCAGTAGGCCTCATGAAGATATGGGTGGTGGGCGATGGAGTTTTTAAAGAGAAATGCTTTTTGTAGATTGTTTTTTTTTAATTATGTACTTCAAGACTGTTTTTTCAGCATGCGTACTTGGCCACGTGAAGTAATGTGTAATTCAGCTGGCTGTTGCATCCATGGTTCACCATCGGCCTGCATGGCACAAACGCTTTTGAGGACAATCTAGAAGCAAAGGGAATTTCCATATATATATATTTTTTTTAATGGTAACACACAATAAATAAATACCTTGATATGCTTTGCCTGACCAATCCTTACAGGTTTGCTAACACCACACTGCAATTGGGCTATGTGAAATGACGAAACAATACCAAATACCTCCATGGCGCCATCACAAATGGAATTGTTAATTTTTGGAGCATAGTCATCATTGTTACAGAGCTCTGAAATAAAAATGAAAATTTAATAGATAAAATTATTTAATAGAAAGACACAACTACTTACCACACAGCTTACAACCAGCACCCCAGGAATCAATGTTAAGAAACACAATCGATTGTAGCTCAGGCAGTTCAACTAAACGATTATCCAAAAATAAATCAAGCTGTTTCTCCAAACCCTCACAATCACGCTGGACAATTTGTTGGGTACCAAAACCAAAATATATTAACTGAAAATAAAAAATAAATGCTTCAGTATTTAATAAAATTTTAAATGAATTAAAATTACTTACCTTATTAAAAATACGACTACTTAAAACATAAAATTTGGATTCTCTGGTCTTGTGGAAGTTATATGTAACCAAGGCGTCAACGCCTATACTTAAATAATTATAAACATTTATCGTTTTCATTGGATGCCTTTGTATGGGTAGACGATAATGACTCTTTTCGATTTGCAGCGAAAAACGATCGAGGTTTACGGAACGGGCTCGTTTAATCTGTATGGAAAGGTGTGAATTTTGTATATAAAATTTAACACAAAGAGGAGGCGGTTTACATACATCTCTTAATATTTTCAAGGGATCCAAAGTGGAGGGCGGCTCTGCTCCCCAGCCCATGACTCTTGATAAATCATTACCAGTTCCCAATGGCATAATGGCTACTGCGGGAAGGGGCTGTTAATAAAGAAAATGGAATGAATTTCATATTCGAATTGGTGACCCAAATTAATGGATCTTCATGTAGAAGAGCTGAAAATCTTCTTCATATAGAAGGGCTAAAGGTCTTCTTTTTCATAAGGTAGATATGAAGGTCTTCTTCTACATAAAGAGATGAAGGTCTAATTTTTCATATAGGAGAGCTGAAGATCTTTTCCCTTTAGATGCGCTAAGGGTCTTCTTCATATAAAAGAGCTAAGGACTTCCTCTTCATATAAAATATCTGAAGGTCTCTAAATTCATATAAAAGAGCTGAATGTATAAATTTCAAAAGGGCACAAGGAGTCCTTCTGCATTAAATGATATCCAAAGGTATATAATAGAATCTCCTAAATGGTCTTTTGACTATGGAAGACAGTAACAGTTTCAGATTGATATCTTAAAGTTCTTTAGAATATCCAAATTTAGAATACCTATAGGACCTATTTTATTATAGAAAACGTTTAAACGATCTTCTAATTTAATTTTCTTCCAATTATCTTATGAACATGTTCTTGAACCCAGAATGTTTTTAGCACATCTAATGCTTAGAGAAGACTTATGAAAGGGTTTCCAGCTTCGGAATATATCTAAAAGCCATATCATTTAATTCAACAGACTACTCACCCTAATATTTAATGTATACATGGTATTTAATACCCATCCAACGGTACCATCACCACCGGCCACCAAAATACGACACGGTCTGGGACTTGCTTTGGCCGCCCATTGCATTGCATCTTGCGGCCCTCGTGACCCCAGCTCCATTACTTGCAAAGGATGTAAATAGCCACGCAACAATGACACAACATCCGCTCCAGTACTACTACCCGATTTCGTATTGGCTATAACAATTAATGGTTCCCAATTTTCAATATCCGGTGGATTAATACCGGCCAAATGTAAGCGTACAGACTCCCTCGTTCGTGCCGCCACAATTGTATACGGTGGAAATATCATATCACTGAATTCGCCTAAATCACATTCCGCCTTCGTATCGATACGTTTGTAACAACTGTTGTGATAGCATCTTTGGCACCAGGCACAACGCCAGCCGCTAAGGCCGACTTCTTCAACATCTTCGCCACATTCATCGCAAACAGCGCTCAACGGTAGGTTGCCTTTGACCCACAAGTGGCGCATAGATTTTGCATTATGTATCCATTTTTCTTTGCACTTGAATAGCTTATCGGCTTTGCGTGTACACGGCCGGGAGGCATGCGAACAAATGCCACAACAATCACAGAAGACCCCGGCGGATGGTGTTAAGAGTATCTCGCAAACATTGCAATAACAAGCCTATAATTTGTGAAAGAGAAAAAAAAACAAAGATAGCATGATAAGTGGTGATATGAACAGGTATGGTCTTTGTGGCGTCGAATGGTTTACAGGAAATAAGCTTGTATTTGGTTTATGCGTGACCTCATGCCAACATTGCTTATGCCATATGAGGAGCATTTAAATGATGTCATAAGGATGAGTAGGTGTTAATGCCATCAGGTGGTACTATTGCCTGATTAATCATACCATACCATATGCGCACACATTGGGACACGTATATTTTTTTGTTTGGAATGTAAACAAAGGCAAATTATTCCTTTCTTTTAAAATAAACAAAGGAATAATAATTCTAAGAATTATAAAAAATAATATTTCAAAATAGGACCTACCCGATCCAATATCTTTATAGATTTCCATCCATGTTTACTTTTACCCGGAATGCAGATGACATCCTCAATCAACAGACTACGGCAAAATGCAAAAAGTGCACCCAGTGCAAACAGCGAACCAATCAATGCCTCCACACTCAAATCGAACGATATCAGTTCCATTCTCAGACTATTCATTTACGATATAGTCAATAAACCAATTATATATTATTTTTTAACAAAAAATCTGTATAATTAAATCATAATTTACGAGGTATTATTGTTTAAAAAAATCAATATGAAACTGTCTCGGACAGACTTGTTTTGATTCTTCTTCTTATTCTGTGAGATGCAATACAATGCCATTGATGACACACAACACACATGACGTTATACGCTTTTTAGTTGGTGTGTTCAACGTCAGAAGTTTTCTGTTTATGGCGTCTAATCTATTACAATTTAAGACGGGCTACGAGGGCTACTGTAAATATTTCTGGTCTAATAATAAAATTCGATTTTTTGTAATTAAAAAAAATTACTTTTATTTATTTCCGTTTATATCATCTCTGAAGTATCACAGTTACCTTATACATTGGCGAAGCTGTCTTTCGTGTAGCTGACGAATCTACCGCAAATTTTCACTCAGCTGTGGCTAGCATCTGCTTCATGTTCGCCACCTTTGGTTTATCCACCAACAACTGTCCAATTGTTATAACCTTGGATTTTGATATCAGCATTTCGGCAGTGGGCGGATTTACAAGGGGTGGTTGTGCCTTAGCAGCCTTTTTGGAAACTTTTTTACGGGCTCTCCTCCGGGCTGATTTCGACAGATATTTACCCTAAGTCAGCGCTCAGGTGACCCGGTTCCGATGATTCATCCATCTTTAGGATGGGAAGCTCATCGGCCGCAGCATCCACTTCGTCGGCCAGCTGCCTAAAGAGTTTCGAGATTTGCAGGTCAGCTATTGTATTAGTCAATGTAGTGCTAATCACAGTAGTATCCTTGACGTCTACCTCGTGTGTCAAGGGTGAGTCGTACCAGAGTTGATTCGGATGCTCTCCTGACTATGGTGGAAGGAACCGGTTTCCTCTAGACGGTTGAGGAGGTCCGCCTCTCCAGGCTTTCGTTTATGTCGTCGAGAATAATGGGTTTGAGGCAAAAGAATGGACCGGTAGAATAGCATGGGTTGTTATTATTTAAGGGGATTGAGTGAGTTCTGGTCTTGTAGAGTTCGAGACTGAGGGTGTCAAGGCAGCCACACGGGCATCAGTCGAAAAATCGCATACGTTCACATTGTTATTATTATTTTTAGAAGAAGGGGGGCATTAAAATTCGGCTCCATAGAAAAAACATTTTGTGAGGAATTGAGGTAGGAGGACTTCAGGTTTGGCACATTCAGATGGCTTATTTTATTGTAAAAGAATAAAGCTGAATGACGTTTAAAATCTAGTTTGACTCTGATATTTCTTGACATGGCAGACCTGAATCCTCGTATACGTTTCCGCCTTAAGCCTGAAAATCTTGTTGAGGCGCCCAGGTATAAACAAGGCTCCGTTCGACTGCACACCGTAGAACTCTGATGGGCACGAGGTCGCTTGATACCCCAGCGTTAGGAGGTCACTTTGGTAGGTAGTGACAACCTAAGACCTTGGAAATGGATATTTGAAGGCGCCATAATCGTCTCGTCAGTCACTCAGTCATTTCCTCAGAGACTCTCCCCCAACACCCGCTGATTGTCCACGACTGTTTATTTGATATTCACAGCTACCCAAAAATTATATTGGGCTTCCCACAACCTGTGAACTCCGTCCGTTAGCTTTCAGCTCTGCTCCCCTTAGGCGGTCTTGAGAAAAAACGGCTGATTTTCGCTTACATTATTAATAGATCTTTAAGTAGGCCAGCGATTGTCCAATCAGGGACAGCTGAGTGAACGAGTTTCTCACTTGAGTATTTTTTTTAATTAAACATTCAATTCCATTTCATTGTGACATTTTTATTTTGATTTAAAATAACGGAAGTTTATAAAATTTATACAATTCTCTCTTGACGCCATACGCTTACGCTTCCAATATGTTCATCACATTACGAGAGAAATGTCAACTGAAATTGACATTTGCTCGCTGTTGTTTTCATTCATTGATTTGCTCTCTCCGGTTCCACGTGCATTTCTTAACACACGCTTTAAACAGTTTTAAGATTTTCCAATTGAATTTTAATTTTTATTAAATAAAACTATTAGAAAAGACCACAAATAAATAATGGGTCGTAAAGCGGAATATAGTGAGAAAGTGAAAAAGGGACCGGGCCGGAAGGCACGTAAACAGGGACCACCCACATTCCCCAAGAAGACATTTGGTAAGTTTTTTATCTGCAGCCAACAGTTGGTGGTCACATTTCTAGAATTTCGATTTCTTGCCTTACAGCTCCCATGGAGGAAGAGGACAAAAAGTTGTCCCATCGCCAGAAACAGCGCTTGGCCAAAAGACTGAAGAGTAAACAAATCATTAAGGAGAAACAAAAATTGGCCAAGGAAAAGAAATTCCAGCAAAGGAAACAAAAAGAATATCACAGTGACAGTGATGAAGAGGAAGAGAAGGAACATCTAAATGGTAATGGCAAGATGGAGGTGGAAAGTGAAGTGGAATCTGAGGAGGAGAAACAACAAGTGGTGGCCAAGAATAACAAAGCCAAGCAAAAGAAAACTAAAGGTTTTACAGATGATAACCAAGAATGGTTAAAGCCCAAACAGAAGAAGGCTGGCAAACAATTCATTGAAGAAGAAGCCGAGGAAGTTGAAGAGGAGGAGAGTGATGATGAGGAACAAGATGGTGATGAGGAACAAGAGGATGATGAAGTTGACGCTAGTGATGCTGATGATGATGAAGAAGTCGAAGATGAAGAGGAGGAAGACGATGATGACGAAGAAGATGGTGAGGAGGAGGAAGATGAAGAGGAATCTGAGGACGATGACGCCAAGATTAAATTGGGAAAATTGGATGATTTATCAGATGATGATGATGAGGCAAATTCTGATGATGATTTTGATGTTTCTGGTGATGAGGATGATGATGAAGACGACGAAGATGATGATGAGGACGATGATGATGAAGACCTACTGCCCATTGAAAAACAAAATAAGAAATTGAAAAAACGTGAAGCCAAAGAAGCCAAATTGGCTGCCGAGGAAATGCAAATGTCCGTTGATCAACAAGAGATATTCCAATTCCCCGAAGAGGATGAAGAAAAAGAAATCACTTTGCAGGAAATTCAACAACGCATCAAGGATGTGACACTGGTATTGTCCGATTTCAATAAGTATCGCCAACCTGACAGGCCCAGAAGTGATTATATGGACCTGTTGCGCAAGGATTTGTGTGTCTACTACAGTTACAATGAATTCCTTATGGGCAAACTAATGGACATGTTCCCATTGAGCGAACTTATGGAGTATTTGGAAGCCTCAGAAGTGGCTAGACCTCTGACTATACGCACCAATACCTTGAAGACCAGAAGAAGGGACTTAGCTGCTGCCCTAATTAATCGTGGTGTTAATTTAGATCCCTTGGGAAAATGGACCAAGGTTGGTTTGGTTATCTACAGTTCCCAAGTACCCTTGGGTGCCACCCCAGAATATTTGGCTGGTCATTATATGATCCAAGGTGCCTCTTCTATGCTGCCTGTTATGGCCTTGGCTCCCCAAGAAAATGAAAGAATTTTGGATATGTGTTCTGCGCCAGGTGGCAAGGGTTCCCATATTGCTGCTGTCATGAAGAATACCGGTGTGTTGTTTGCCAATGATGCCAACAAGGATCGTATTAAGGCCGTTGTTGCCAATTTCCATCGTTTGGGTGTGGTCAACTCCATTGTGTCCTGCGAAGATGGTGCTAAGTTTAGACAAATTATGACCGGTTTCGATAGAATTCTATTGGATGCTCCCTGTACTGGTACTGGTGTTGTTTCCAAAGATCCCAGTGTCAAGACAACCAAATGTCCCGTTGATGTCCAGAGATGTTACAACTTGCAACGTAAACTTTTGCTAACGGCCATCGATTGTACCGATGCCAAGTCTGCTACAGGTGGCTACATTGTCTATTCCACCTGTTCGGTGTTGCCGGAAGAAAATGAATGGGTCATCGATTATGTGCTGAAGAAACGTAATGTTAAATTGGTACCAACTGGCCTTGATTTTGGCGTTGAGGGTTTCACCAAATATCGCCAATACAGATTCCATCCATCCTTAAATTTGACCAGGCGTTATTATCCCCACACCCATAATATGGATGGTTTCTTTGTGGCTAAACTGAAGAAATTCTCCAATACCATACCGGTGAGTAAGGAACAGCAAGAGGAGGATGAGAAGCAATTGGACGAGGGTATAGCCACAGCTGACGAAGAAAAGGTTGAACTTCTCAATGCCGAGGATGGTGAGGAAGGAGCCGCTGATGGTGAGGAATTGACCAAGGGCAAAAAATTGGGTAAACGTGCCGGTAAACCTGTACTCAGCGAATTGGATTTGACCATTAAGAAACAAAAATTGGAACAAAGCAAACAGAAATATATTGCCAAGGTATTTGAACCACCGGTAAAGGTACCCAAAAAGAAAAAGGATGCCCCCGCTGAGGATAAGACAAAAACAAATGGAGAGGTCAAGGATAAGAAGGAAAATAATAAAAACGAAAAGAAAAATGTGGAAAATAAAAAGGTCGATTCTAAGACCACAGTTGAGGAGAAAGAGACTCCCGAAGAGAAGCCCCAAAAGAATAAGAAGAAAAATAAACAACAATCCCAGGAAACTGTCGAAGTGAAAAAATCATCACAACCCGTTGAAGTAAAGAAACAACAACCTGTTGAAAAACAAAAGTCCACAGAGAAACCACAGAAATCCAAACAGAAAAATAATGAGCAGAAAGCTGAAGAAAAACCACAACAACAAAAACCCCAACAAACTAAAAAGAATAAACAGGAGAAACAAAAACAGCCACAACCAACAGCTCCAGCTAAACCACCTCAAAAGGAACAAAAGAAATCGGCCGAAGCTTCTACACCACCCCAAAAGAAAAACAAAACACCGAAAAATGATGCCGATCTGACTTCCTCACCCACCCTGCTCGAAGGTAAACCCATTAAACAAAATAAACTCAAACAGAAATCAAAACAAGTGGGTAAATTGAAAAATAATAAAAAGTAAAAATATTAAAAACAATTATTAATATTACAATTTGATAAACAATTTTTAGAAGTATAACCATTTTTTTGTGTTTATTATAAATAATAAAAAATAGATTTTATTTTTTTTAAACATTATTAAGTAAAATGAAAAAACGAAGAAAGTGAAAAATAAAATAAATACCTATTTTATTATAGGTAGATTGTTAAAACAAAACAAAAAAAATGTTGTTTATTTTATAGTAGACACACACCCACATAATAATTCACACTAAAATAATAAAAAAAAATTAGAATCATGTTTGGAAGTTTAAAATTGTTTGATAATTAAAAATATTCAATCAAATTTGCGACAATTTTTGGGAAATAGAAAACGACTTGGTAATAAAAATATGTTTGGTAAAAAAAATATTTAAAAAACGTTTGGTAATAATAAATATTTAAACCAATTTTTGGTAATAAAAAATATTTAAACCAATTTTTGGTAATAAAAAATATTTTAAAGATGTTTTTAAAAAATCCACGCCTATTTAAAAAAATATTTTTAAAAAATCCACGCCTATTTAAAAAAATATTTTTAAAAAATCCACGCCTATTTAAAAAAATATTTTTAAAAAATCCACGCCTATTTAAAAAAATATATTTAAAAAATCCACGCCTATTTTTAAAAAATCCACGCCTATTTTTAAAAAATCCACGCCTATTTTTAAAAAAATCCACGCCTATTTTTAAAAAATCCACGCCTATTTTTAAAAAATCCACGCCTATTTTTAAAAAATCCACGCCTATTTTTAAAAAATACACGCCTATTTTTAAAAAATCCACGCCTATTTTTAAAAAATACACGCCTATTTTTAAAAAATCCACGCCTATTTAAAAAAAATATTTTTAAAAAATCCACGCCTATTTAAAAAAATATTTTTAAAAAATCCACGCCTATTTAAAAAAATATTTTTAAAAAATCCACGCCTATTTTTAAAAAATCCACGCCTATTTAAAAAAATCCACGCCAATTTAAAAAAATATTTTTAAAAAATCCACGCCTATTTAAAAAAATATTTTTAAAAAATCCACGCCTATTTAAAAAAATATTTTTAAAAAATCCACGCCTATTTAAAAAAATATTTTTAAAAAATCCACGCCTATTTTTAAAAAATCCACGCCTATTTAAAAAAATATTTTTAAAAAATCCACGCCTATTTTTAAAAAATCCACGCCTATTTAAAAAAAATATTTTTAAAAAATCCACGCCTATAGTAAAAAAATATTTTTAAAAAATCCACGCCTATTTTTAAAAAATCCACGCCTATTTAAAAAAATATTTTTAAAAAATCCACGCCTATTTAAAAAAATATTTTTAAAAAATCCACGCCTATTTTTAAAAAATCCACGCCTATTTAAAAAAATATTTTTAAAAAATCCACGCCTATTTTTAAAAAATCCACGCCTATTTAAAAAAAATATTTTTAAAAAATCCACGCCTATTTTTAAAAAATCCACGCCTATTTAAAAAATATTTTTAAAAAATCCACGCCTATTTTTAAAAAATCCACGCCTATTTAAAAAAATATTTTTAAAAAATCCACGCCTATTTAAAAAAATATTTTTAAAAAATCCACGCCTATTTTTAAAAAATCCACGCCTATTTAAAAAAATATTTTTAAAAAATCCACGCCTATTTAAAAAAATATTTTTAAAAAATCCACGCCTATTTAAAAAAATATTTTTAAAAAATCCACGCCTATTTAAAAAAATATTTTTAAAAAATCCACGCCTATTTAAAAAAATATTTTTAAAAAATCCACGCCTATTTAAAAAAATAATTTTAAAAAATCCACGCCAATTTAAACAAATATTTTTAAAAAATCCACACCTATTTAAAAAAATATTTTTAAAAAATCCACGCCTATTTAAAAAAATATTTTTAAAAAATCCACGCCTATTTAAAAAAATATTTTTAAAAAATCCACGCCTATTTAAAAAAATCTTCTTTAAAAAATCCACGCCTATTGAAAAAGATATTTTTAAAAAATCCACGCCTATTTAAAAAAATATTTTTAAAAAATCCACGCCTATTTAAAAAAATATTTTTAAAAAATCCACGCCTATTTAAAAAGATATTTTTAAAAAATCCACGCCTATTTAAAAAGATATTTTTAAAAAATCCACGCCTATTTAAAAAAATATTTTTAAAAAATCCACGCCTATTTAAAAAAATATTTTTAAAAAATCCACGCCTATTTAAAAAAATATTTTTAAAAAATCCACGCCTATTTAAAAAAATATTTTTAAAAAATCCACGCCTATTTAAAAAAATATTTTTAAAAAATCCACGCCTATTTAAAAAAAATATTTTTAAAAAATCCACGCCTATTTAAAAAAATATTTTTAAAAAATCCACGCCTATTTAAAAAAATATTTTTAAAAAATCCACGCCTATTTAAAAAAATATTTTTAAAAAATCCACGCCTATTTAAAAAAATATTTTTAAAAAATCCATCCCTATATAAAAAAATATTTTTAAATTAAAAAATATTTTTAAAAAATCCACGCCTATTTAATGAATTATTTTTTAAAAATCCACGCCTATTTAAAAAAATATTTTTAAAAAATCCACGCTTATTTAAAAAAAATTGAAAAAATCCACGCCTACTTAAAAAAATCTTTTTAAAAAATCCACGCCTATTTAAAAAAATCTTTTTAAAAAATCCACGCCTATTTAAAAAAATATTTTTAAAAAATCCACGCCTATTTAAAAAAAAAACTTTTTAAAAAATCCACGCCTATTTAAAAAAAAACTTTTTAAAAAATCCACGCCTATTTAAAAAAATCTTTTTAAAAAATCCACGCCTAAAAAAAATATTTTTTTAAAAATCCACGCCTCGAAAAAATTCTTTTTAAAAAATCCACGCCTCAAAAATATTTTTAAAAAAACCACGCCTCGAAAAAATTCTTTTTAAAAAATCCACGCCTAAAAAAAATCTTTTTAAAAAATCCACGCCTATTTAAAAAAATCTTTTTAAAAAATCCACGCCTATTTAAAAAAATCTTTTTAAAAAATCCACGCCTATTTAAAAAAATCTTTTTAAAAAATCCACGCCTATTTAAAAAAATCTTTTTAAATAGGCGTTTTGTTAAAACAAAATTGAAAAAATCCACGCCTATTTAAAAAAAATATTTTGAAAAAAATCCACGCCTGTTAAAACAAAATTGAAAAAATCCACGCCTATTTAAAAAAATATTTTGAAAAAAATCCACTCCTATTAAAAAAATATTTTGAAAAAAATCCACGCCTATTTAAAAAATAATTTGAAAAAATCCACGCCTATTAAAGAAATATTTTGAAAAATCCATGCCTATTAAAAAAAATATTTTTAAAAAACCCACGCCTCAATGGCATCTTTTTGTTGTTATTTTTTTTTTTTTTTGTAATTATATTCATATATAAAATAATAACATTAATGGAATGTACAATTTTGGCCTTACAAACTACATCAGACGTACAAAAAGAAATAACTTAAAATATATAAGGTTTTTTTAATTGAAAAAATAAAAATAATGATTTGTTTTACAAAACATTAAATATATAAAACAAATAGAGGATTGTCTAAATAATATAGATTCATTTCATCATATATATATATATAATTGGCAATAATTATAATAAAATTTTGTTTTAAATAGGATAATATATATTTTTGTTTTCATTTTTTTATGCATTATAAATTTTCTTATTAATTAAGGTAACATTTGTTTGTTGTTCTTTTGCAAATTTGATTTTTTATTTATTTTTTTTCTAAACAGTGCGCACTCATCATCAAGAAATGGTGTTGACTGTTTGTATATAAGTTAATGGTCTATAACAAAACAATGATTGTTGGAATTATGTCTGGCCAGTCTATCTCGTCTGCTTGCCTGCCGCCACATTGTTGTAACACTTTGATTTTCAATTGTTTTTATTTCTTTGCATTATTTTTCTAATTAATTCAAAGCCATTTTGCTTAGCTAACACACGCAATCTTTGCATTAACATTATTTGTGGAAAATAAAATTGAAACAAAAAGAGACTAAATGAAGACCTAATAGATGATTAGATTATACCATTGAGATTTTCTGTTACAAGAGGAACCTCATCATAGAATATTCAGTAATTAATACTCCAAATGTTTATCAAGGAAAATTTAATTCGAAAATAATGATATATCATTTATACCATGTGCTTTTCATTATTTCCTTCTGTTCTAAGAAGCTTCCTTGGAAATTTGAATTTCTAAATTATTCTCAAAAATTCCTCCCAGATGAAACTTCAAAATCCGATTTCTTCCCTTTCTTCAAATGGTTTCTCATTTTATAAGCAAAAAATAAACACTCATATATATTTTATTTCATTTCATGTTTGTGTGTGTATGTATGTGAAATTATTTTAATTTATAAAATAATATTTAAAACAAAGAAAATAGTTATATACAAATTTTCAATTGTGATTATACAAATGCTTGGCTCTTGCTGTATGTTGTTGTTGGTGTTTTTTCTTTTCTGTATATAAAATTAAACCTTAAGATAATTATTTTTAGAATAGTTTTTTTTGTTTGTGCGAATTAATAATAATAAGTATTGAGAATATATATATTTTTAAGTATAGAATAGGAAGGAAGGGAACAAAAAGAGTTCTTATTATAATATAGGACTGTTGGTGTATATAAAAAAAAATTATTTACTTTTTCAAATAATAAGGAAATTTATAATTTCATGTTTATACCCAGTATCATAAAGAATTTGTTTTTTTGTTTCTAACATTATAATAGTTATTTTGCATTGTTGTTGTTTTTTGTTTGTGTTAGTAATACAAATGTATTTGCTTTTGTTTTGTGTTAGTTGTTAGTTCTTATTGTTTGCTTGTTTGTTAATTTATTAAATTTATATTATAATTACTAATTAATCTTGACCTTTAAGGAAATTCTTTAAACGCTCTGGCAATGGTAGTTTGTCAATATTTTGTGGTTTCATATTTAAGAGTATAGCATCACGGCAAGCATTTTGTAGCGAAACAACTGAAAAAATGGAATTAATTTTTTTTTTTTGAACAAAATAATTATTATTTATTGTACTCACTGCCATATAATTGTATGATGCGTATTTGTTTTGTTGTGCCATACACATCAATGACCACATGCAGGGGTGGTGCCTCATCCAGTGGTATATCTCGGGTACACGGTCCCTGATCCACACCATTGATAATGAAATGCATTTCACCCTTTGTCTTATCATTTTCGGTGGGTATAAATACAACACCAATACGGGATCCTTTGTCTGTCAGCAATATGCCATCGGCGGCAGTTGGTCTCAGCAAACGTTTGGGTATCATACCACGGGGTGTACGCACATACATTGAGTCGCCTAAAATACTACCTGGAAAATACAAAAAAAAAAATATAGATAAAAATTCTAAATTGGATAAAAAAAGTAAAGAAAGTAGAAAAGTCGGACGGGATCGACTATATGATACCCTTTAGCACTTTGGCTATATTCAAGAGATGTATCCTAACAGACATCGCTTTTTTTAATGAACATTGACATGAAATTGGGCTAAATTTAATATGTGATCTGTGAACAGATCTGTGATGTGAACCCAACATAACCCTACGGTCAATAACCAGGTACATTTGTATCTTTTTATACCCTCCTTAGAATGGAGGGTATATTAAGTTTGTTTTTCCTTTTATAAATTATCGAAATAATCTTTTCCGACCCCATAAAGTATATATATTCTTGGTCAGCGTAGACTTCCATGACGATTTATGCATGTTCGTCCGTCAGTTGTAATCACTCTAGCCTCTAAACGAATTTAGATAGACCGCCAAAATTTTGCATAGAGTTGTATTTTTTCTGTACACAGGTCAGATTCGAAGATGAGCTACATCAGTGCATGTTTAGGTTAATCCCCCATATAAAGGTACCCCTCAATTTTTGATATTTTGGGGTTCTTGAGCGTGCGAATTCGCCGAAATTTGGTACAAAGGGTGAAAGTATATATGAGAGCTAAATCTAAATTTGAACCGATTTCAATGAATCTAGGCACACGTTAGGCTATCCTAACTCCAGTACGTTGTGCAAAATTTCATGCCTATCGGCCTAAATTTGACGCTTTGGTGCGCCATTTACTTCAAATAGGATGAAAATATATATGGGAGATATATCTAAATCTGAACCGATTTCAATAAAACTTGGCACACGTTAGGCTATCCTAAGTTGTGCAAAATTTCGTGCCAATCGGCCTAAATTTGACGCTTTGGGGCACCAAATCGGACGAAAATATATGTGGGAGCTATATCTAAATCTGAATCGATTTCTATAAAAATAGGCACACGTTAGACTATCCTAAAGTCAGTACGTTGTGCGAAATTTCGTGCCAATCGACCTAAATTTGACGCTTTGGTGCACCATTTGCTAAAAATCGGACGAAAATATATATGGGAGCTATATCTAAATCGGAACCGATTTCAACAAAATCTAACACACGCCTATTTAGGCTCAATACAGTACGATATTCCAAATTTCGTCGGAATTGGACAAACCTTGGCAATTTTCATTGAAACTTAACATACGTCAATCTAGACTCAATACGCTATCGTATTTCAAATTTCGTCTTAAACGCTATGCACAATTTCGTGTAAATCGCAAGAAATATAGGGTCTTTGGTGCACCATTTACATAAAATCGGACGAAAGTAATTATGGGAGCTATATCTAAATTTGACCCGATTTATATAATATTTAACAAACATCATTCTATACTCAGTTAGGTTAGGTTTGGGGATGTGCAGTCACTTATGTGGCTGCAGCACTCTGAGATCTATAAGGCAGGGAAGATTGGGAAAATAAAGAGAGATGATAAGCTTACAAGAAAATGTAAGAAGGACAGTTTGTAATAAGTTTGTAATAATATCGATGCCTATAGAGATAAGACAGAAGCTATATTACGTGTCAAGGTTGCACTTTCCCAGCCACTTTAGGTTTCTATGCTGTAGATTAGAGCAGGTTCAGTTGTTGAGAAGAAGCTAAGACTCGTTGGAAAATGAACACCCACTAGTCTGTGCCGCCTGTAAGCCAGGGCTGGATAGTGACACAGAATATGCTCAATTGTCTCCGTCTCCTCCTCGTCAACGCAGAGTCCAAAGTAATCAGTAACATCATGGTCCCATTTACTAGTAAAGGCCCTAATATTGCAATGACCAGTAATGATTCCTGTCATTATTCGCATTTCAGCTTTGCTCAGGTTCAACAGTGAGTGCGTCCTTTTGTTAGACAGAATCGGCCAAATAGATCTTGACACATTGCACCTAGGTTCGTTGGACCAAAAGTTCATAGGCTCTTTCGTCGAAGAACGCCTCAAAGTTCCGATAAAGATGACATATGGGTGGTTTCAATGAGCCATCAATTGCTAGATCTGTAGATTGAGATTCGTGTCAAGCTAATTCGTCTGCTCTTTCATTGTCCATGATATCACGGTGTCCTGGTACCCAAAACAGCCGATAGCTGTAATCAAGTTCTTCCTGAACTGTTCTACACTTGAGGACGGCCTCAGATTTGATGGGTTTAAGAGCCGCTTGACTATCCACGAAGGTAGTCACCGGTTCAACGACCTCTGCATCCACATTTTTTATCAATACCGCTGCCTTCCAAATCGCGAAGATTTCAGCATGGAAAACCCTACAGCTGCAATCCAACTTGTAGGTAAACTTGAGGCCTAGGCTTTCACAGTAGACGCCAGAACCTTGGCACAGTTAAAAACTGATATCAGAAAACTTCGGAAAAAATGTTTGCTGGGTAGCCTTAAGCCTGAGGGTATTTAAAATAATAATAATAACAACAATATTTATAATTAAATTCCAAAATATCGAAAAAAATTGTTAGCTGGGTGAACGACATAAGTCTGAGGGTACAAAAAAATAAATATTTTAAATTCCATAATCTGATAAAAAGTTAAAATTATTTCCGATTGTATGAAGAAACTAATCTCTTATTTATATTGACTGACTAATTAAAAATTACTCATGTTAATGCGTTGATTTCCCTCCTTTTTGTGACTGTAATTTATGGAAGTAAAAAACTCATCTGGTTTAGGTGATTGAACCCTCAATATAATTTCAATGCAAATTACATACAAATGCTTATATATATATACGTGTGTGCCTGTGTTAGAGAGTGCCAAAAAAAACTCCAAACTTACTTTTTGTTGATCCAGATGAACTTGTTGAGGGTTGTCCATTGTTTGTCGTAGCTAATGCCGAATTATCACCACCACTTCCGCCACCTCCACCATCACCGGCATTTGAACGTGGTGTCAGTGTATGAGATTCAAATTTTGATATAGGAAATATCCAACAGGTACCTAAATTTGCCAAATCTGGTAATGCAAATTGTGGCAAACCCGAATCCATTGAACCCAAAACATCGGGCAGCAATTGTGTTAGACCCAAACGCATATGGCCCGACCAGCCACGTTCATTTTTCTCAATCTCTACCAGGAAAATTTCACCCATTTGTAAGGGTTTTTCGGAAAATGTAACCGCATCGGCAAAGCTGGTCTTACGAAAAGCGACTGTATTATCTTCACATAGAATTATGTTGTTGCCATGGTAAGGATGAAATCTGGACAGTTGTCTAAAAATAATGAAAAAAGTGGGAAACTTATTAAAAAACACACTTACAAACAATAACTATTTAAGGTCTCTTATAAAAAACTGTGGAGGTATTTCTTGCAAAATTTGATTTCCTTGCAATAGCTAAAACTCAATTCCATTGCATTTGGAATTTGCAAATCATGTATCACCATTGCATGATCCAATTAGAAATATGTACCAGTGGCCAGCCAAGGTATTCTAGTTTACCACCCGAGTTTATGACTTGCTTCATAATTGGAGCACACACACAAACATTGCATATTTTTTGGTCACTTTTATTTCTCCAATCAAAATTCTTCGATACAATATCTCTAAATTCCATTCAATAGAAAACACTGAAATTATGTATAGGAACATCAAATAAAAATTAGGTTGATAATTGCCTTTTTGATGTAGCTGGCGTATAATTAGCTGGAGTTACAGGTGCACTATTATTTGTCTCGGGTACGCTCATTTTTATTCGTTTGTTTTTGTTTTTTGTGTGTGTTTGACTTTGTTTATATATACGTGAGAGTGTGTGTGTTATTGTTTTATTTTTTAATTTTTTGTTTAACAACAAATTCACTTAATTTATTACAGAAAAAAATCTAATAAAATAACAACGTATCAATTGTTTAGAGTTGTATCGTTCCGGAACGAACGGGTTCAATTGTATGGTTTTGTGAAATGAACCAACGGAACTGTTTTCATATGATTAATGATACGAACAGGGGAGAAAGGTGAAAATGGTTGATAACAATGGAAAAACGGTTAAATTCGGTCGCACCGACTATTGAACACCCTCCACCATTTGGAGTGTCTTGAATATTCCTCTAATGTAGGTATGGGTGCAATTCTTTGCAAATTCTCAGCTGGAAAGTTATTTTCGCTGTGAGGAAATTACAGAACCTAGGTTGAAAAACTGGGATAGAAACCTCAACATAATGGAATTTAAATGGGACTTTTGTATATGGGTATAATGAAATAAATTGATGTGTTTCGAAAATTGTTCTTCAGCGGACTGTTGCCGCGAAATTAAATTTAGAGGAAAAAAGCTGAGAGTGGCTGATTAATAACCAACAGAAGTAAAAAAACAAGAAAAAATTGTGTTAAAGGGACCTTTGGGGACGGTATGGTTTTCTCTACAGACGGATCCAAGATGGAAGAAGGTACAGGGGCTGGCGTTTACTGTGAAAGGCTAGGCCTTGAGCTTACCTACAAACTGTAGTGTTTTCCAAGCTGAGATCTTCGCGATTTGGAAGGCAGGGGAATTGATAAAAATTGTGGATGCAGAAATCGTTGTACCGGTAACTATCTTTGTGGATAGTCAAGCGACTCTTAAAGCCATCAAATCCTGTTACATCAAACCTGAGGCCGTCCTCAGGTGTAGAACAGTTTTGGAAGAACTTACAGCTATCGGCTGTGTTTTGATATCATTGGAGGATCTCAATCTACAAATCTAGCAATTGATGGCTCAATCAAACCATCCATATGTCATCTCAATCGGAACTTTGAGGCGTTCTCTGACGAAAGAGCCTATGAACTTTTGGCCCAACGGACCTAGATGCAATGTGTCAAGATCTATTTGGCCGATTCTGTCTACCAAAAGGACACAATCACACTTCAACCAGAGCAAAGCTGAAATAAGAGTAATGACAGAAATCATTACTGGTCATTGCAATATCAGGGCCTTTACCAGTAAATGGGACCATGATGTTACTGATTACTGTAGACTCTGCGTTGAAGAGGAGGAGAGGGAGACAATTGAGCGCCTCCTATATCGCTGCCCAGTCCTAGCCCACCGGCGCCGCTGCGCTTCGGAGTTAAATATATTTTAACTTTTTGCGTGCGTTAACGCGATAACAAAAAACGCTCAACACGAACATTATTTAGCCCGTTACTGTTTCATTAAGTCCTTCTATTGACTCACCGAATCTATTGTAGAAAGGGTTATTTTGTTATATATTGCTGTTTCATTAAGTCCTTCTATTGACTCACCAAATCTATTGTAGAAACCCAAAATGTGTGTTTCATTTGAAACTGATAGTGTGTACCCACCTTAAAACCCAACAGTTTTGTGCCAAAATCATTATTTTGCAATTTCTTCTATATTTCCCATACTCTATCTTGCTATCCCTGTGTTTTTGTTTTTATTCTAATCTTTATCAATCATTTTGCTTTGTGCTCGCCTTTCAAACTACTACGCCGTCCATTTTCCATGTCAGCTTTGTAATTTCAAAAAATAACTTTCGTAACAACCGCAATTTTTTTGGGGCCGCTGGCTGGATATTTTTCGTATTCTTTGGATTTTTATGAAATAAAATTTGGATCCAGGTGAGTCTAATTAATACAACTTCGTGCTATGTTTCAAATTTTACAATTCTAAAAACTGAATTCCGCCCTTTCGAACAGCATGCGTATACCAACTGCTGCCCTCTTTGCCAAACGTCAAGCACGCACTCCACAAAACGAGGCTGATGTTCCATTCCAAGAGATTTTACCATTGCGTCTGAAGAACACTGTCAGTGGTAAAGCAGATTCGGGTTCAGATGTAGCCTGTCTGCAGGAGATGTCAGTGCTGTTTGCCTGCCTCAAGGAGAATGATTTCGTGGAGAAAATGTGTCACAAGGAAATCACACAATTTAAACGATGCTACAAAGTCTATATGGATCGGAAAGCAACCGCCAAGGAAACCATTAATAAGGGTATTGTTACACCCGGCAAAGAGCTAAATTATAAACAATTGAATAAGTATATGAGACGGTTCCCAAATCCTGAATAATAACATCGATATGACCATTTGCATTTAGTGGTTATACAAAGAGGATTGATGATTTAGGTGTAAATTGAAAATGATTGTTACCTTGAATAATTTCTAAGAAATAAAATATTTTGATTTTTATCGTTAACTACGAGTGTGTGTGCAATGCAAAAAAAATGGAGGATCAGCAAAGCGATAATGAATTACTACTCATTTTTTGTTCTCAATAAAATATAGATATATTGTTGGCACATTAACAAATTATGCCGGCTGATTTCACGTTGCTATAAGGGAAATCCCTTATACATTCGAATTCGGATAAGCGAACATCGGTTTATCGAAAAAATCGGTTAATTGAAACCAGAACTTATCTATACTAATAAAAGAGTAAAGTGATTGACTGACTGACTGACTGATTTAACGATTCATCAACGCCCAGACGAAACGGCTGAAGCTAGAATCTTGAAATTTTGGGTGAGGGTCGCTCTTGGCCCAAATGTGACAGATAAGGCTGGGTTTTTGGAAATTCGTACTAGAAGGGTACGAAAAGTACTAAAAAGTACTAAATATGATATCATTTGTATTTGGCGAACCAGTAGAGCTAGAACTCTGAAATTTGGATTGAGGGTCACTGATGGAGTGTAGGATAGATGTACCAAAGGGTTTTTGGAAATTCGAACTACAACTATCCGAAATGTACGAAAATGTACTAAATATGGTACAATTCTGTAGCATGAGAACGGATAGAGCTAAAAACTTGAAATTTGGAATGCGAATTAGGGTTGGGAAGTAGGGTCGATATAAGGAGATGGTTTTGAAACCGTGTACTCATGTGTACGAAAAGTACTATATGGTAGTACCATATTTGGTACAAATTTGATTTGGAGGTACAAATGGAGCTAGAATCCTGAAAATTTAAAGTAACATTACCGTCGGAGTATAGGATTGTGATATGTACGTAGTTTTGGAAATTTGTTACATATGTGTACGAAAAGTAAATCGTACTATAATTGGTACAATTTGGATTTGGGTGAACCGATAGAGCTGAAACAATGAAATTTGGAGTTAGGATCATTTTAGGGGTGTAGGATTGGTGTCAGGACTCAGTTTAAGACATTATTACTTATGGGTACTAAATGGTACTAAATTTGGTGCAATTTGAATTTTAGGTGAACCAATTGAGCTAGAATCATAAAATTTGAAGTCAGGATCACTGTCGAGGTGTAAGATTGAGATATGCAGGAAGTTTTACAATTTTGTACTTATGTGTACTAAATTTTGTACAATTTGGATTGTGGTTGAACCGATACAGTTGGAATCCTGAAATTTAGATTTTGGAGCACTGTGGGGGTGTTGGTTTGGGTTCAGTTGGAAGTTTTTGAAATTCGTACTAAATGGTACTAAATTTGGTACAATTTGAATTTTGGGTGAACCAATAGAGCTAGAATCATGAAATTTGGAGTCAGGATCATTGTTGAGTTGTAAGATTGAGATATGTAAAAGTTTTAGAAATTTGTACTAATGTGTACTAAATTTGGTACAATTTAAATTGTGGGTGAACCGATGGAATTGGAATCCTGAAACTTAGATTTAGGATCACTGTGGGGGTGTAAGATTGAGAAATGTAGGAAGCTTTAAATTTTTGTACTAATGTGTACTAAATTTGGTACAATTTAAATTTTGGGTGAACCAATAGAGCTAGAATCATGAAATTTGGAGTCAGGATAATTGTTGAGGTGTAAGATTGAGATATGTAGGAAGTTTTAAAAATTTGTACTAATGTGTACTAAATTTGGTACAATTTAAATTGTGGGTGAACCGATGGAATTGGAATCCTCAAACTTGGATTTAGGATCACTGTGGGGGTGTTGGTTTGAGTTAAGTACGAAGTTTTGGAAATTCGTACAACTGTGTACTAAATTTGGTACAATTTGAATTATGGGTGGACCGATAGAGTTCGAATCCTGAAATTTAGATTTTGGAGCACTGTGGGGGTGTTGCTTTGGGTTAAGTTGGAAGTTTTTGAAATTCGTACTAAATGGTACTAAATTTTGTACAATTTGAATTTTAGGCGGACCAATGGAGCTAGAATCAGAAATTTGGAGTTAGGATCATTGTCGAGGTGTAAGATTGAGATATGCAGAAATTTGTGCTAATGTGTACTAAATTTTGTACAATTTATGTTGTGGCTGAAGCGATAGAGTTGGAATCCAGAAATTTACATTTACGATCACTGTGGCGGTGTGGGATTGGGTATTTATGAAGTTTTGGAAATTGGTACTACTGTGTACTAAATTTGGTACAATTTGAATTGTGGGTGAACAGATACAGTTGGAATCCTGAAATTTAGATTTTGGTTTGGGTTAAGTTGGAAGTTTTTGAAATTCGTACTAAATGGTACTAAATTTAGTACAATTTGAATTTTAGGTGAAACAATAGAGGTAGAATCATGCAATTTGGAGTCAGGATCACCGTTGAGGTGTAACATTGAAATATGTAGGAATTTTTAGAAATTTGTACTAAATTTGGTACAATTTAAATCGTGGATGAACCGATAAAGTTGAAATCGTGAAATTTTGATTTAGGATCACTGTGGGGGTGTAGGATGGGGTATGGAAGTTTTGGTCATTGGTACAACTATGTACTAAATTTGGTACAAATTGAATTGTGGGTGAACCAATAGAGTTGGAATCCTGAAACTTGGATTTAGGATCACTGTGGGAGTGTATGTTTGGGTTAAGTAGGAAGTTTTGGAAATTCGTACTACTGTGTACTAAATTTGATACTATTTGGATTATAATTAAGATTTTATCTAATTCATGATTTCAATTGGATTGTATGATGTAGGTAGTAATGGAAATGTTTACTTATGTGTTCCAAGTGGTACTAAATGTGATACAAATTGGATTTAGATGAACCGATAGACTCCTGAAATTTGGAATTAAGATTGAGGTATATGGGAAGTGTTGGAAATTCGTACTTATGATTGTTAAAGTAGGTAGTTATATTAATGTGCACTAACTGATACTCAATTTGGATTTGGGTGAAGCTATATTAGATTTTTTTCAAAATAAGTATTACAAGAGTACAAATGGTAAAAAATTACACCAAATTTAGTATAGAGGTAGATTTCTGTAGCGGTCGGAATGGGTGTGTTGGGTTGAGATATAGAGGTAGATTTGAGAACATACTATGGCAGAACATACGTAATAAATGGTTTTAAAATTTTAATAATGGTTTAAATACATCCCACATTCGCTAACGAAGTAGCGGGTATATGCTAGTTATCAATAAATGTACATAATAAATGTACATAGTCCATTGAAAATCATCGATTTTGGAAATAGTAAAAAAAAGTGAAGATATTTCCCCATAGTTTGTAGATTCATGTTTCTATTGTAGTACATTTATTTTTCCATTGAAAAGTTGTTTGCTCATTTAATAAAATTTTGTTCTGTGAAAAAACTCTAATAGGTTAATTTATTAAGGGGACCCCCCCATTCTCGGTGTGAAAAAAATTTTTAATTTAATTCGAATCTACTCTAATCCTAGAATGTTCCTACAAAATTTCAAGTGAAAATCTCAAGAACTCTTGAAGATATAGCCGATTTATTGTGTCAGCATCAAGTGACGGCTAAAGGGCTTCTCAAACTTTAAACGCGTTTTTCTCAAAACGAATGGCGGACACGATAACTCAAAAACTAATAATACAATCGGTTTCAAATTTTGACACGTTTCTCTGGGAGTGTGTAGCTCTCGTATGAACTAGGGTAAAGCCAATCGGTGAAGATCTTCCTTATTTTTAAACTTAGTTTGTGGTAAAAAATAGGCGATTTTCCAAAAAAAAATTTTCAAAGTTCCGCCATTTTGTTAATTTTTGTGCGAAGTCAATAATCCTAGTTCGTACGAGAGTCAGACATGTCCTCTTTCTAACACAGTTGGAATTTTCGGATTCCGATGTTCCAGTGAGGAGTTATCATGCCCGCCATCGAAAATATGGACTTTTCTTTGAACCCAAAAAACAACAACAAAACAACAACAACAAATTTTGGTAAATTATTTTTCTTCCTTTTTAAATCTTCAAATATATATGTGCCAAGTTACAAACCTTAACAAGCATTGGTATTCATTTACCAGCCCATTTAAAATCTTAAAAATAAAAAATCGAGAATGGGGGGGGTTCCCTTAAGGTTAATTTATTTCGCCCACAATCTTCCACACATTATTATATTCAATGCGGGATCCCATGACGTATGATCAACAACATTAAGGTTGCCGTCCCTAATACGCACCCCAATCCATTCAATAATATTTCACCTTTTAAAACACCTAACCTTACAATAAATTGTTGCGTTTGAATTATGCCAACACCCTTAATAAATACTTCCCGCAAAGCAACAGGCACACTAAAAACACAAAAATACCAAACCAACCAACCTACCATCAAAAAAACAAATAAAATATTCCTAAATGGTAGGTGTGAATCAGATTTCGGATGATCGACCCCTTAAAACTGTAAACTCAAATAATGAACTGTAATTGACGGGTTGTTAAAAAATAGTTTTTCAAAACAAAACCCGAAAACAACAAAAAACACACTCAAAGCCGTTAAAACGATTCGTTAAACAACGCGTTTCGAAAAAACACCAACGCAAACCGTGAACGGCTATGCCTATTTTGAAATGAGGTAATCTACGAGCTTGGCTCACCTTTTGTTGCGTTTAAATTCCTTGCGTGTGAGTATGTGTGTGTTTGAGTCATAAGACCGATGTCTGAATGAATGGCCGCCGCTCACATGTTGATTCCTTCTTTTATCTATCAATTTTAGGCTACGAAATGATGTGTTCATTCATTTATTCCCTGGCCGTGTGTTTATTGTTGTTTTTTATTGGTGGGCTGGTGAAGTGTGCTTTTGGGGGAGGCAGAACTAATGGTCGTTTATTTGAGTAGCTGTTGTCTTGTGGCCATATCCCGAAAAAATAAAGTTGTTGAGTGTTTATCTGCGTATTACTGCCAAATGTATTTAGTGTTTTCAATTTGTTAGACTACTATCAAAGTCTATCATTCGAGACGGTGAACAGTGTTGTGAAAATGAATAAAAATATGAAAATACTGAGGTGGAATGTTAACTAAATTGGTCAGTCTATTAGACAGACAATTTTCATAATAGGTCCGTGGTTTTGCATGCCTTATACGAAGTTTCCATCTCATTTCGGCGGTGTCACCTGGGGTAGCTATTTTCATCACCCGTTGAAATAGTGAGCTAATATTTGCCGCGAGTGCACCCATCACAACTATAAAAAATGGGTTGAGGCGTCGGGTTAGTTGCCCACATTTTACTCGCCTACGCCGAAGATATTGATATAATGGGTCGAACATTGCGAGTGGTAACAGCCGCGTTTGAACAAATTAAGAAGGAGTCTGCCAAAGTGGGTCTGGCAGTAAATGGCACGAAGCTGATGGTATCAACGCGTAAGACGTCCAGCAGACTCGGACCAATTGTGGAACTTGAAAACTACAGCTTCTTGGTAGCTAATGATTTTATATACCTTGGTACCGCCTCAAATAAAAGCAATGACATCAGCTTTGAAATACTATGGCCTATGTAAGCAGTTTAGAAACAAGGCACCTCTCCCGCCAGACCAAACTCACACTTTACAAGACGCTGAAACTACCCGTGCTTTTATATGGATCTGAAGCATGGGTACTTGCGCAAGCAGATGTGGCAGCTCTTGGGCTGCATCGAAGGGGAATATCGCCTTCGAATGAACCACGGACATCGACATATGTACACACGTATTGAGCTGCAGCGACTAATTTGGCTAGGTCATGTTTTGTGAATGGATAAAGATGCCCCAACTCAAAAGGCTTATAAAAGCGAGCCTACTGATGGTTCAGGCAAAAGTGGAAGGCCACGAATTAGATGGAAAGACCAAGTGGAAGACAACACATTGGAACGTGGTATTACAAATTGCAAGGCCTACACGCTTGGAAATCTTTCTTAAGCTCGGCTTATAGAACAACCATTCTGTAACAAGCCAGCTATGTAAGTAAGTAACCTGTACACACTTAATCGGACAAGTTTTGTTGAATCTGTTCTGATTAAGATATATGTCTAATTCTATTTTCATCTCATTTTACGTTACTAGTGCTCCAAAAATCGAAAGATTGTCCGATGGACACACAATGTTGCACACCGTACCAAAATGGGTCTAGAATGACATCTGGAAATGGACATCGATTAGACATTGCACCGGTGAATATTATCTATCGGTTTGATCTAAATTGTTTACCAAATATAATTTCCAAAGAGAGTCTGGAAGGGCTTGTATAGGGTTTGAAATCGGTCCAAAAGCTGCCACCACATCCATCCATCCATGGATGCACCAAATGCATTTTCGAGGTTGCTCCGGATCAATGCGCCATCACATCTCCCAGCGTGTCTCAAACCCGTATGTATCTCAAATACCGTATGTAACTGTTCTACGCCTCGATCATACATCATACTTACAGTCTAAGTTCGATGGCTCCGCAGCAAAATGTTTCTCATGGGTTTTGGCATCCCGTCCTAGGTAATGACCAGAGTGGTACAGGCATCACGAATTAATAGCACAACATTTTGCACTTTGAATGAGAATGTCCCCATAAGGCAAAGAGGAAATTGCCACAGTTCACCAGACATCACTAAAGTGGCACAAGGTCTGATAAGGCCCAACTGGAATTTCCATGTTAATGCTTATGTTACTGGATGAACTCGGAGTAGAGTATTTACATCAGCCGTCGGTTATAATAATTAATCAGTTTCTTTCATCTGCGGAATATGAAAATATCCGCTAGCCACACTTTTCACAACTAAGACGGTTGAAATTAAACTCGCGCTAAATACAACGATAGTTGGAGAACAGATTCAGACTATTTACCCTAAGATATTAGGTTCAAGGTTCGACAGATTTTTAATACCCTTTACCACATTGTGGTCTTTGTGCATATGTTTGTAATAGGCAAAAGGAAACGAGATAGACTATTTGTTTCTTTTGAGAATATGCATAGAATCAATTTCTGAGTCGATTTATGCATGTCCGTTCGCCTGACTGTCCATGTTAAATAGTAAACAAAGTGCAGGTAGCATTTATTATATTTATTTATTTGCCCCAAAGACGAATACTATTGAAATTTGTGAAAATCGGTTTAGATTTAGATATAGCTCCCATATATATTTTCGTTTTTTTGTAAATGGTGCACCATATAGTCAAATTTAGGCCGATTGACACACGATTTGGCACAACGTACTGACGTTAGGATAGCTTAACGTGTGTCAAGTTTTTTTTAAATCGGTTCAGGTTTAAATATATCTCCCATATATATTTTCTTCCTATTTTTAGAATATGGTGCACCAAGGATTCAAATTTAGACCGATTGTCACAAAATTTTGCACGACGCACTGAAGTTGGGATATTAGCTCCCATATATATTTTCGTCCAATTTAGCAATTTTAGTTTACCGTCATATGAGGGCTACCAGAAAAAGTGGACCCAAACTTGGAGATATTAAGAACTCATTTTACAAAATTTCAGATTATACGCTAGAATGGCGGGCTTGATGTGAGCTATGCCTAAACGTGGACAGGCAGACGGACATGCTTAAATCGTCATAGAATTTTACGCTGATCAAGATATATACATTATAGGGTCGGAAATGATTATTTCGTTGAGTTATAAAAGCAAAAAAAAACTTAATATACCCTCCATACTATGGTGGATGGTATAAAAAGGTAAGAAATTAGGGCTAAGTCGGTTCAATTATAGACTAACATCCATATTTTATGGATCCAACCAGATTTAACTTGTTCCGATTCGACTAGACTTTTATGAAAAGGCTATGTCAGGGAATACCACATTACAACCATTTCTAAGGGAAGGTGATCATTATATGAGTGCTATCAAAACATGGCTAAATATTGATATCCTGTGAATAAGGATTTTAGCCTCATGAATGCGTCGATTTTGCACACTCAGCCTTATGCCTATAACTGTCGAAGGAAGTAACCGATTACATTCTAACTTTGTAAATTGTAATATTTCTTCCAAATTTAGTTCAATTTCCAAGATGGGGAATATGGGTCCTCTCCTTCTGGTACCTCCCCACAAAAGTTTCAATATTTATAAATTCAATATTAGGCTGATTTGATACAAACTTTGCAGATAGTAACATATCTTTCAAACTCAAATTAAGTTCGAAGATGGGAAAAATCGGTCAACTTATTCCTGTACCTTTCCGCAAACTTTGCACACCTTTTTTGCCATACTTAATACTTTAATAAAATGGAAATTATCGGTTCACTACTTCTAGTACCTCCCCTACAAAGTGTAAACAACTTGGAACTTGGTAAATCTTATATAAAACGAATGGAATATCCAAATTTAATACATACTTTGCTCATAGTAATATTTTTGCCTAGCCTAGATCGAATCCAATGATGGGACCCATCGGTCCGCTCCTTTTTGTTCCACAACATTTTAAAAGTGTTGTTATACAAATAACCATGGTATAACAAAACACATCGTAATATGTCATTCAAACTTAATTTTTGTTGGAAGATGGTGCCTCCCCACAATATGGTCAAAATGTCGCTGAAAATTAATTTAATAATATCATGCAAATTTACTATCCGATTTGAACTAACCTTTGCTCAGCTTAATATTTTAACCATGCCTGTATAATGTTCGAAGATGGGACCTATCGTTCCACTCCTTGTATTAGATGGATTGAGGGTCGGGAACAAAGATTGACACTTTTTTAGTTGTTTAAAGAACATTTTTTCAAGAATGTAGAAACTACAAACAATTTCGAAACACTGTTCCTGGCCACCTACGTTTCACTTTTTAACACGTCAATAGGTTCGTAAATCAGCACAACAACCAGTCAGACGCATAGGTTTTTATGGGTGTCTATGTGTGTTTTCCTTTGGCGGCGTCCTTAGTCCGGACTAGACACTATGCGTGTTATTTCTACTTTTGGCTCTATTTTCAAACGTAAAAAATGTTTTAAACGATTGTCTTGTCGCTAGTCGACATTTTCAGTTTAGTTCGGTTTTTTTGGCCACTTGTTGGTTTAGATTTCGACCAAAATGGAAAAAAAAACACATACACCGTTAAAAGGTGACTACTATGCTTTTGCGTGTTTCGAACAGATAATCAAACAAAACACTTAAAATTAATGGCTGCGTTGATTAACGATATGAGAATGGTATTTTAAATATTTTATGCTGCTTTCAACATAAAATTGCTTTATATATTGGAATGGCTGAAATGGGAGCGCCGTTTAATTTAGTGAAATCTTAATGTGTAGAAATGTTTATCTTAAGGAATATGAAGATTTATAGGGTAAACTTGAACGAAAAAAGGAAAAAAGAATTTTAACGCAGAAAGAAATCTTTATACCATTGTACCAGTAACGGTCACATGTGACGTTAGGCATTCCGCTTTAATATTTTACACTTATCTGGCCAAATTTAAATACCAACCCAGTAATTTGCATTTATTAAAAAAAAAGAACCACAACCAAAACAATTAAATGTTCTTATCTCTCATATCCCGTCACCCAAGCCAGAAAAAAGAACCATATGCGTATATTTACCAAAAAATATTTTTAAATTTATTTCATTGCACTCTGCAGATTTCAGAAAATAACAATAAATAAATAAAACACACAAACGAATACGTTTGCCGAAAAAAGGAAAACATTGTTAAAATATCTGTTAAATTGTGTGGAGCAGTCAAAAAATAATGCAATTCCATATTTTATAGCCATGGACAGTGAGTAGCGCTGCAATGCACAGCAAGCATTTGGATTCGCAATGTTTGTTTATCTCAGAGCGTGTTTTTTTTTTTTGTGTTTTTTCCATATCTTCCAATATTGATTTCAAGGATAAAATACAAAGCAAGGATTGGATTATTGTCAGATTTCTGGTTTATGGTATATGGACTACTATTATATGTGTGGACTGAACACTGAATATTGGAATTTTGCAAACACAGAAATTTCATATTGTTTATAGGGGGGGATTGAGAGGTTCGTGTTTGAAAAGATTTAATAACATGTGAGTTACGGCTATTTATACAATTCTTGGAATGCTGTTATGGAAATGTTTCAAAAAATATATTTACAAATAAATCAATAGGTCTTTGTTTAAGAAATGGTGATCATTTCGATACAGTAGAATATTATATATGTAACAAAGAACGCTCACTGAAAAAAAATGTTAGGCAGATATTTATCCTAGGTACTAAAAACATATTGAAGACTTTAAAAGTTGAATTTTGAGAAAATAATTTATGAAAACACCACCATAGGTACACTGGCCATAAGGTTACTTGTTATTAAAGTTTCAACCTCACGTGGAACAATACTACAGCGATTGACCTTAGGAGGTGTGGTTAAAAATTCCGATGTAAACAAAAATGGGTGGGTTTTTTATAGGGTATATTACAAGCACCAAACGACTGTTGTAAGCCAAGATGCTCAAGAAATACAAAAATCAGAAATTTTAAGGGATTTTTTCTCTCAATCGCAAAACTCCAAATCTTGGTCCGATATTGATAACGCATGGTAGGATGTTGATAACGCATCG
Organism: Musca vetustissima; assembly: GCF_032173495.1. NCBI lineage: Eukaryota > Metazoa > Arthropoda > Insecta > Diptera > Muscidae > Musca > Musca vetustissima. Next base: position 5,264 of record NW_026884792.1, on the reverse strand, counting down.
GTTCTGATAGTGCACCAAAGTCCCTATATATCCTTCGATTTGTACGAAATTTGGCATAGCGTAATGAATTAGGTCTAGAATGATGTGTGTTAAATTTCAGATTTAGATATAGCTCCCATATATATTTTCGTCCGATTTTACGTAAATGGTGCACCAAAGTTCCTACATATCCTTCGATTTGCACGAAATTTGGCGCAGCGTTTAGATTTCGATATTTTGCTTTAAATTTATTTACATAATTTTATCCCATTTTAAGAAGCAACTCTATATCTGACCAGAATTTAGTATAGGCTGCAGAATGACATGTTTAATTTCATGTTAAAAGTCCTTCAAAAATGTGACGTCTGTTAGGATTCTATCTGTTGAATATACCTAAAGTGGTGAAGGGTATAAAATAGTCGGCCCTATCCGACTTTACTACTTTCCTTACTAGTTTAATATAGGGCCTAAATGCGGCGAAAATATATATGGAAGCCATATCTTAACCTGAAATGTCTTCAATCTAATACGCTATGCAATATTTCATGTAAAGCGAACAGACATAGCCTCCTCAATTTGGACCATTTGCTTAAAATCGGACAAAAACTAGAGACATAAAGGTTGGCAAATTCGGCATGGAGCTTCAAGTTAACTAAAATGTGAAAACACAAACCTTTATTGAATTTTTCTATGAAAGAACATGTTTTCCACACCAATATAAAATTACAGCCACTTCTATTGGAAGATGTCCCTAGGTCCCTAATTTGCTATTTTGTTTCGTGATCGTAGAATATTCGGTGACACAACGTTGTGATAATCTAACCGCGACAAACCACGTAGAATGTTGTATAAAATTATGGTACGAAAATGTTCAAGACGTTTTTCTATTTTTTGGTAAATTATTTTATTTTGTTTTTGCAAAATAGTCAGGCTTAATCCCAGTTTGTTGTTTTTATAAAAAAACAACTATTTATTAGTGGGGAATGTATGGCATTGTCCGCCGAGGGGTAAGGTTTGCAAAAACAAAATACAAATGGTATCCCAAATAACCCGCCAAACACTACTGAAGTTGTAGACGAGGCACGGTCATACTGTTTGGTTTATTGCTTTAACTAGCAATACCAACAACAACGTTATGTGCATTCGTCACAAAGTGACGACACATAGCAGTGGGAAATGTATTGTAGTTGTCTGCAAATGCCTTGTTGACCACGAAGTCAGGCGCCAACGAAACGAACTTCTCATTGGGTCAACAACAAACTGGGATTAAGCCTGACTATTTTGCAAAAACAAAATACAAATGGTATCCCAAATAACCCGCCAAACACGACTGTAAATTATTTTATTTATTTTATTTATTTATTTTTATTTTTTTTTTATTTTATTTATTTATTTTATTTTTTTTTTTTTTTGAATATCGCTTTATTGACAATTTGCTACAAAGGGTTCTTCACTTTATATTTAATGCAATTAGATTAAGTTGTTCCACAAAACTTCAATCTCCACTTCATTTAGAATATTATATTTAGGTTTTATTTCAAATACCGATCACAGCACAACTACTATGATGTCACAATTGCAAATATTGTAAATGTGTGAATACCCCTTTTTTTATCGAAGACATGCATTTCTGCAGATTCACTTGCATGCTTTGCTGAATTTGTAAAAGCTTTAAGTATCCTCTATATAAAAAACTAGCGGGCCCGGCAAACGTTGTCTTGCCTAGCAATGTAGTTGATCTATAATTTTCGTCATTTTAGGTTGGTTTTTATACCCTCCACAGATTTTTGTAATATATTGGTATTTGCCCGAACACACAGAAAATAACATTTTCTAAAATTTTATCATTATGGGCTATTTGCTATTTTTGTCTTCTAAAGTTTCGTTGGATATAAGTTGATTAATTGAATTCGTGGAGAATAAATTTAAATTAAAAACATTTAAATGCACAACATTTCCCCAATATATTTATAAGACTTCCATATAACGGTAGCGCAATATTAAATTAGCTTTTTATAGCCACAACGATTTAATATAGAACTTTGAAATTTGCACATTTCTACTACTCATAAGATATTTGGTATTGAAAATGTTAAATTTTCCTTCACTTTTTAGGGTAGCCCCCAATAATCCACAGAATTTCTTCTAATTTAATAATAGGGATACTACTACTAATACTGCCTAACTAAAATGATCAATATTGGCCCAAGAATTCGAATATCCCCCATATAACGGTATACCTAAAATTCGGTATTTGGCTGTAATTTTATATTCGCCCAAGCCTCCAAATATCGCCTATATAATAGTACTCCACATTTTCGATGCTATGGGGGATTTGGGCACGTTTTTAAATATAATCGGCATAATTAATTTGGCATATATCCATTCCCATTGTAGTAGCTATAATATATCATTCCGGGATGGTAAAACACATTTTTGCGGAAACATTTCTATTATTAATTATTTTCAAGAAAACAATCTAGGGCATATTCCGACTGTCTTTTGATTTTCATCCTTGCATTTGTCCCAAAATTTACGTGGATTTTATAGAAAACCGTGTACATACAATGATCGCGTGTACATTCAATTATATACTTCTCAATTTTTTTTTTTTTGTATTCTCACAAAAAAAAGTTTCAATACAATGTCAATCCAATTGAAATGGAAAATTTTCAATAATTGAAAATGAAGGCTTATAGAATTGACTTGCTACCAATTCTAGCCCAAAATATCTCAAAAAGCAACTACGACGTGTTGCAATCAAATAGCTTGGTACAAAATTCGTGGAAATGCAAATATGCTTCATAATATTTTTTTTTTTTGCAAATTTTCCGCGGTTTTCAAGATCAGATAAATCCATTCAGCCGTTCTCGAGTTTTAGGAAGACTAACGAACAGCAATTAATTTTTATATAGTAATACAATAGTTTTTTCAAGGCAATGACAATCCAATTGATTGTAGAAAATTAACATATTTTGAGAATTTTCCATAAATGATAATTACTTAATAATTTTATACGCTGCCAATTTTCGCCCAAAATATGTCCAAGAAGAATTACGAAGAGATGAAATCATAAAGGTTCGATATAAAATGCGTGGAAATTCTAATATCTTTCAAAATATATTTTTGCAACATTTTCGCGGATTTTTCTCAAAATGTTCTTGCATTAAAACCTTTCCACTTCAATTAAAGACTACTAACAGAAACTTTAAGTCAAATGGGTACAGCCGTTTCTTTAAAATAATTTTTGCAATATTTTCGCGGATTTTCCTCAAAATGTTCTTTTATTAAAACCTTTCCATTTCAATTATAGACAACTAACAGAAATGTTAAGTCAAATCGGTACAGCCGTTTTTTAAATATTTTTTGCAAGATTTTCGCGGATTTTCCTCAAAATGTTCTTTTATTAAAACCTTTCCATTTCAATTATAGACAACTAAGAGAAATTTTAAGTCAAATCGGTACAGCCGTTTTTAAATATTTTTTGCAAGATTTTCGCGGATTTTTTTTCAAAATTTTCTTTCATAAAAACCTTCCCACTGTAATTACCGACAATTGAAAGAAATTATGAGTCAAATCGGTCCAGTCAATTGATGCGTTAGTATACATTTTTCTTGCTCCATTTTTATATATATAGATATGAAATAAAATATAGCTATGTTGACAGCAACGGATTTTAATGTTGCTTAATTTCCGTTTTTATTTGCCACACAAATTGTTTGATAGTAAACGTGGAACTTGCCATTGACATAAATTTGCGCTTGCGTAAGGCATTCTCTTTTTATGTGTGTCATTCCTTCGTTCTCTACTACCGTATCAACTTTCATTAATGTTTGCTGTTTCAGCACACACACACATTTTTGTTTAACATTTCTGCGTTGTTTTAGTATTTATGTAGACACTCACAAATATTTAAATAGGTACAGAAAATATGATATATCATATTTTCGATATTGGTCATTGTTAACATGACAAGAATAAGCATCCTTGTACAGTGAAACATGTATGAGGATTTTGGGCCGTCATTTTGTGAAAAATGTATAATATACATCGAATATAAACATCCTTCAAGATTTTTATACCCTTCACCACACTGTGGTATAGGGAATTATGTGTTTGTGCATATGTTTGTAACATGCAAAAGGAAACGATATAGGCATATGGTTCCTTTTGAGAATATGCATAGAATCACTTGTTAAATCGATTTATGCATGTCCGTCCGTCTGTCTGTCCATGTTAAATTGTAAACAAGGTACAGGTCGCATTTATTATCCGATTTGGATGAAATTTGGCACAGCCCACTTATTAGGCGCTAAAACCGCTGAACAGATGTTAATGATATTTACACTGTATGTCGGGGCATGCCCTAAAAGTAACATAGGCTATATAAACTTCTAAAATTCCACGTGGATGCAGAGTTATAGCGTCAATGGTAAACAAACCTCAAAATTTCGGAACATGTAATATGCGTATATCTTAAGAACGGTTACAGATACCGTCTTCAAAATTTGTGTGAATAAGGTAGGTGTAAATACACAACATCCATACAAAAACGAGCTTGGTATGATCAACGGAAAACACAATTTCTGCTGCATTTTCAAAATCTGCATATTGAAAACAGAAAACATTTCTTTTGTAGACTCAAAAATCGCTGGACAGATTTTACTGAGACTTTCAGAGGATGCCATTTCATGTCCTGGGAATAACATAGGTTATATAAACCTCTAAAATTCGGCGTGTATGCGGAGTTATAGCATCGAACGTACTCATGCCTCAGAAACTATGAACATGTAATTTGTGTATATCTTAGGAAAGGTTACAGATACCGACTTCAAAATATGTCTGAGTAACGTGGGCGTAAGTACGCATAACCCATTTAACAGGAAAATTCACTCCTCATTGCATTTCTATCTATACGTATGTATATAGAACAAGAAAGCATATTGTTTGTGGACTTAAGAACCACTGAACAACTTTTACCAAGAGTACGTCAAGCGATGGAAGTAACATAGGTTAGATAAACTCCTAAAAATTCGCGTGGATGCGGTGTAATATCATCAAAAATAAGCATTCTTCAGAAAGAATATATGTATGTTTGCGTGTATGTATGTTGGTAGCATGTAGCTACTTTCAAATTTGTTTCAGAAAGATGGCTGCCATTGCGCATCATCCGAAGAAATAATTGACATTATAATTTGTTCATTTTTGTCAGTTTGTGAAAAATTTTATTTGAATAAAAAAAATACACAAAACAATATTATTCTTATATAAAAAATGTCAATGCC